>NW_027446692.1:0-47969 GCF_038048845.1 Mixophyes fleayi | reverse complement strand
TGATTCATGATTCAATTTATGATTCATGATTCATGATTCAATTCATGATTCATGATTCATGATTCGATTCATGATTCATGATTCGATTCATGATTCATGATTCGATTTATGATTCATGATGCATGATTCATGATTCATGATTCATGATTCAATTCATGATTCATGATTCATGATTCAATTCATAAGTCATGATTCATGATTCATGATTCAATTCATGATTCATGACTCAATTCATGATTCATGATACAATTCATGATTCATGATTCAATTCATGATTCATGATTCAATTCATGATTTATGATTCATGATTCATGATTCAATTCATGATTCATGATTCATGATTCATTATTCAATTCATGATTCATGATTCATTTCATGATTCAATTCATGATTCATGATTTAATTTATAATTCATGATTCAATTCATGATTCAATTCATGATTAATGATTCATGATTCAATTCATGGTTCAATTTATGATTCATGATTCATGATTCAATTCATAATTCAATTTATGATTCAGGATTTAATTCATGATTCATGATTCAATTAATGATTCATGATTCATGATTCAATTCATGATTCATGATTCATGATTCATGATTCATGATTCATGATTCAATTCATGATTCAAGATTGATGATTCAATTCATGATTCATGATTCAATTCATGATTCATGATTCATGATTCAATTTATGATTCATGATTCATGATTCATGATTCAATTCATGATTCATGATTCATGATTCGATTCATAATTCTTGATTCATGATTCATGATTCGATTCATGATTCATGATTCATGATTCGATTCATGATTCATGATTCATGATTCAATTCATGATTCATGATTCATGACTCATGATTCGATTCATGATTCATGATTCATGATTCAATTCATGATTCATGATTTATGATTCAATTCATGATTCATGATTCGATTCATGATTCTTGATTCATGATTCATGATTCGATTCATGATTCATGATTCAATTCATGATTCATGATTCATGATTCATGATTCAATTCATGATTGAATTCATGATTCATGATTAGATTCATGATTCATGATTCAATTCATTAATCATGATTCATTATTCATGATTCATGATTCATGATTCATGATTCATGATTCAATTCATGATTCATGATTCAATTCATAATTCATAATTCAAGATTCATGATTCATGATTCAATTCATGATTCATGATTCATGATTCAATTCATGATTCATGATTTCGATTCATGATTCATGATTCATGATTCATCATTCAATTCATGATTCAAGATTCATGATTCATGATTCATGATTCAATTCATGATTCATGATTCATGATTCAATTCATGATTCTTGATTCATGATTCATGATTCGATTCATGATTCATGATTCATGATTCAATTCATGATTCATAATTCATGATTCATGATTCATGATTCAATTCATGATTCATGATTCGATTCATGATTCGATTCATAATTCAATTCATGATTAAAGATTCATGATTCGATTCATGATTCATGATACAATTCATGATTCATGATTCATAATTCGATTCATGATTCAATTCATTATTCATGATTCGATTCATGAATCATGATTCAATTCATGATTCATGATTCATGATTCATGCTTCAATTCATGATTCATGATTTATGATTCGATTCATGATTCATGATTCAATTCATGATTCATGATTCATGATTCAATTCATGATTCATGATTCATGAATCGATTCATGATTCAATTCATGATTCATGATTCAAGATTCATGATTCAATTCATGATTCATGATTCATGATTCATGATTCGATTCATGATTCATGATTTATGATTCGATTTATGATTCATGATTCATGATTCATGATTCATGATTCATGATTTATGATTCAATTCATGATTAATGATTCAATTTATGATTCATGATTCACGATTCATGATTCATGATTCATTATTCGATTCATGATTCATGATTTATGATTCATGATTCAATTCATGATTCAATTCATGATTCATGATTCGATTCATGATTCGATTCATAATTCAATTCATGATTAAAGATTCATGATTCGATTCATGATTTATGATTCGATTCATGATTCATGATTCATGATTCAATTTAAGATTCATGATTCATGATTCAATTTAAGATTCATAATTCAATTTATGATTCATGATTCATAATTCATGATTCATGATTCAATTCATGATTCATGATTCATGATTCAATTCATGATTCATGATTCATGATTCATGATTCATGATTCGATTCATGATTCTTGATTCATGATTCATGATTCGATTCATGATTCATAATTCATGATTCAATTCATGATTCATGATTCATGATTCATGATTCATGATTTAATTCATGATTCATGATTCGATTCATGATTCATGATTCATGATTCAATTCATGATTCATGATTCATGATTCATGATTCATGACTCATGATTCAATTCATGATTCATGATTCAATTCATGATTCATGATTTAAGATTTATGATTCATGATTCAATTCATAATTCATAATTTAATTCATGATTCAAATCCTGATTCAACTCATGATTCATAATTCAATTCATGATTCATGATTCATGATTCAATTCATGATTGAATTCATGATTCATGATTCGATTCATGATTCATGATTCAATTCATTAATCATGATTCATTATTCATGATTCATGATTCATGATTCATGATTCATGATTCAATTCATGATTCATGATTCAATTCATAATTCATAATTCAAGATTCATGATTCATGATTCAATTCATGATTCATGATTCATGATTCAATTCATGATTCATGATTTCGATTCATGATTCATGATTCATGATTCATCATTCAATTCATGATTCAAGATTCATGATTCGATTCATGATTCATGATACAATTCATGATTCATGATTCATGATTCATGATTCAATTCATGATTCATGATTCATGATTCAATTCATGATTCATGATTCATGATTCGATTCATGATTCTTGATTCATGATTCATGATTCGATTCATGATTCATGATTCATGATTCAATTCATGATTCATGATTCATGATTCATGATTCATGATTCAATTCATGATTCATGATTCGATTCATGATTCGATTCATAATTCAATTCATGATTAAAGATTCATGATTCGATTCATGATTAATGATACAATTCATGATTCATGATTCATAATTCGATTCATGATTCAATTCATTATTCATGATTCGATTCATGAATCATGATTCAATTCATGAATCATGATTCAATTCATGATTCATGATTCATGATTCATGCTTCAATTCAAGATTCATGATTTATGATTCGATTCATGATTCATGATTCAATTCATGATTCATGATTCATGATTCGATTCATGATTCAATTCATGATTCATGATTCGATTTATGATTCATGATTCATGATTCATGATTCATGATTCATGATTCAAATCATGATTCATGATTCATGATTCAATTCATGATTCATGATTCATGATTCAAGATTCATGATTCAATTCATGATTCATGATTCATGATTCAATTAATATTTCATGATTCATGATTCATGATTCAATTCATGATTCATGATTCATGATTCATGATTCGATTCATGATTCATGATTTATGATTCGATTTATGATTCATGATTCATGATTCATGATTCATGATTCATGATTTATGATTCAATTCATGATTAATGATTCAATTTATGATTCATGATTCACGATTCATGATTCATGATTCATGATTCGATTCATGATTCATGATTTATGATTCATGATTCAATTCATGATTCATGATTCATGATTCGATTCATGATTTATGATTCGATTCATGATTCATGATTCATGATTCAATTTAAGATTCATGATTCATGATTCATGATTCAATTTAAGATTCATAATTCAATTTATGATTCATGATTCATAATTCATGATTCATGATTCAATTCATGATTCATGATTCATGATTCAATTCATGATTCATGATTCATGATTCATGATTCATGATTCGATTCATGATTCATAATTCATGATTCAATTCATGATTCATGATTCATGATTCATGATTCATGATTTAATTCATGATTCATGATTCGATTCATGATTCATGATTCATGATTCAATTCATGATTCATGATTCATGATTCATGACTCATGATTCAATTCATGATTCATGATTCAATTCATGATTCATGATTTAAGATTTATGATTCATGATTCAATTCATAATTCATAATTTAATTCATGATTCAAATCCTGATTCAACTCATGATTCATAATTCGATTTATGATTCATGATTCATGATTCATGATTCATGATTCAATTCATGATTCATGATTCAATGTATGATTCATGATTCAATTCATGATTCATGATTCAATGTATGATTCATGATTCATGATTCAATTCATGATTCATGATTCATGATTCGATTCATGATTCATGATTCAATTCATGATTCATGATTCAATTTATGATTCATGATTCATGATTCAATTCATGATTCATGATTCATGATTCGATTCATGATTCATGATTCATGATTCGATTCATGATTAATGGTTCAATTCATGATTCATGATTCATGATTCAATTCATAAGTCATGATTCATGATTCATGATTCAATTCATGATTCATGAATCGTTTTATGATTCATGATTAATGATTCGATTTATGATTCATGATTCATGATTCATGATTCAATTCATGATTCATGATTCATGATTCAATTCATGATTCATGATTCATGATTCATGATTCGATTTATGATTCATGATTCATGATTCATGATTCAATTCATGATTTATGATTTATGATTCAATTCATGATTCATGATTCATGATTCGATTCATGATTCATGATTCAATTTATGATTCTTGATTCATGATTCATGATTCGATACATGATTCATGATTTATGATTCAATTCATGATTCATGATTCATGTTTCATGATTCATGATTCAATACATGATTCATGATTCATGATTCAATTCATAATTCATGATTCATGATTCATGATTCAATTCATGATTCATGATTCGATTCATGATTTTTTACTCATGATTCATGATTCGATTCATGTTTCATGATTCGATTCATGATTCATGATTCATGATTCATGATTCATGATTCATGATTCGATTCATGATTCATGATTCATGATTCGATTTATGATTCATGATTCATGATTCATGATTCATGATTCATGATTTATGATTCAATTCATGATTCATGATTCAATTCATGATTCATGATTCACGATTCATGATTCATGATTCATGATTCGATTCATGATTCATGATTTATGATTCATGATTCAATTCATGATTCATGATTCATGATTCGATTCATGATTTATGATTTGATTCATGATTCATGATTCATGATTCGATTCATGATTCATGATTCATTATTCAATTCATGATTCATGATGCATGGTCCATGATTCAATTTATGATTCAAGATTCATGATTCGATTCATGATTCATGATACAATGCATGATTCATGATTCATGATTCGATTCATGATTAAATTCATGATTCATGATTCGATTCATGGTTCATGATTCAATTCATGATTCATGATTCATGATTCAATTCATGATTCATGATTCATGATTCAATTCATGATTCAATTCATGATTCATGATTCAATTTATGATTCATAAGTCATGATTCATGATTCAATTCTTGATTCATGATTCATAATTCAATTCATGATTCAATTCAAGATTCATGATTCATGATTCAATTCATGATTCATGATTCATGATTCAATTCATGATTCATGATTCAATTTATGATTCATGATTCATGATTCATGATTCATGATTCGATTCATGATTCAATTCATGATTCATGATTCATGATTCAATTCATGATTCATGATTCATGATTCATGATTCAATTCATGATTCATGATTCATTTCATGATTCAATTCATGATTCATGATTCAATTCATGATTCATGATTCATGATTCATGATTCGATTCATGATTCTTGATTCATGATTCATGATTCGATTCATGATTCATAATTCATGATTCAATTCATGATTCATGATTCATGATTCATGATTCATGATTTAATTCATGATTCATGATTCGATTCATGATTCATGATTCATGATTCAATTCATGATTCATGATTCATGATTCATGATTCATGACTCATGATTCAATTCATGATTCATGATTCAATTCATGATTCATGATTTAAGATTTATGATTCATGATTCAATTCATAATTCATAATTTAATTCATGATTCAAATCCTGATTCAACTCATGATTCATAATTCAATTCATGATTCATGATTCATGATTCATGATTCAATTCATGATTGAATTCATGATTCATGATTCGATTCATGATTCATGATTCAATTCATTAATCATGATTCATTATTCATGATTCATGATTCATGATTCATGATTCATGATTCAATTCATGATTCATGATTCAATTCATAATTCATAATTCAAGATTCATGATTCATGATTCAATTCATGATTCATGATTCATGATTCAATTCATGATTCATGATTTCGATTCATGATTCATGATTCATGATTCATCATTCAATTCATGATTCAAGATTCATGATTCGATTCATGATTCATGATACAATTCATGATTCATGATTCATGATTCATGATTCATGATTCAATTCATGATTCATGATTCATGATTCAATTCATGATTCATGATTCATGATTCGATTCATGATTCTTGATTCATGATTCATGATTCGATTCATGA
This sequence comes from Mixophyes fleayi, assembly GCF_038048845.1. Taxonomy (NCBI): domain Eukaryota; kingdom Metazoa; phylum Chordata; class Amphibia; order Anura; family Limnodynastidae; genus Mixophyes; species Mixophyes fleayi. Next base: position 41,203 of record NW_027446692.1, on the reverse strand, counting down.
TTCATGATTCATGATTCAATTCATGATTCATGATTCATGATTCATGATTCATGATTCAATTCATGATTCATGATTCGATTCATGATTCGATTCATAATTCAATTCATGATTAAAGATTCATGATTCGATTCATGATTAATGATACAATTCATGATTCATGATTCATAATTCGATTCATGATTCAATTCATTATTCATGATTCGATTCATGAATCATGATTCAATTCATGATTCATGATTCATGATTCATGCTTCAATTCATGATTCATGATTTATGATTCGATTCATGATTCATGATTCAATTCATGATTCATGATTCATGATTCAATTCATGATTCATGATTCATGATTCGATTCATGATTCAATTCATGATTCATGATTCGATTTATGATTCATGATTCATGATTCATGATTCGTGATTCATGATTCAAATCATGATTCATGATTCATGATTCAATTCATGATTCATGATTCATGATTCAAGATTCATGATTCAATTCATGATTCATGATTCAATTCATATTTCATGATTCTTGATTCATGATTCAATTCATGATTCATGATTCATGATTCATGATTCGATTCATGATTCATGATTTATGATTCGATTTATGATTCATGATTCATGATTCATGATTCATGATTCATGATTTATGATTCAATTCATGATTAATGATTCAATTTATGATTCATGATTCACGATTCATGATTCATGATTCATGATTCGATTCATGATTCATGATTTATGATTCATGATTCAATTCATGATTCATGATTCATGATTCGATTCATGATTTATGATTCGATTCATGATTCATGATTCATGATTCAATTTAAGATTCATGATTCATGATTCATGATTCAATTTAAGATTCATAATTCAATTTATGATTCATGATTCATAATTCATGATTCATGATTCAATTCATGATTCATGATTCATGATTCAATTCATGATTCATGATTCATGATTCATGATTCATGATTCGATTCATGATTCTTGATTCATGATTCATGATTCGATTCATGATTCATAATTCATGATTCAATTCATGATTCATGATTCATGATTCATGATTCATGATTTAATTCATGATTCATGATTCGATTCATGATTCATGATTCATGATTCAATTCATGATTCATGATTCATGATTCATGATTCATGACTCATGATTCAATTCATGATTCATGATTCAATTCATGATTCATGATTTAAGATTTATGATTCATGATTCAATTCATAATTCATAATTTAATTCATGATTCAATTCATGATTCATGATTTAAGATTTATGATTCATGATTCAATTCATAATTCATAATTTAATTCATGATTCAAATCCTGATTCAACTCATGATTCATAATTCGATTTATGATTCATGATTCATGATTCATGATTCATGATTCAATTCATGATTCATGATTCAATGTATGATTCATGATTCAATTCATGATTCATGATTCAATGTATGATTCATGATTCATGATTCAATTCATGATTCATGATTCATGATTCGATTCATGATTCATGATTCAATTCATGATTCATGATTCAATTTATGATTCATGATTCATGATTCAATTCATGATTCATGATTCATGATTCGATTCATGATTCATGATTCATGATTCGATTCATGATTCATGATTCAATTCATGATTCATGATTCATGATTCAATTCATAAGTCATGATTCATGATTCATGATTCAATTCATGATTCATGAATCGTTTTATGATTCATGATTAATGATTCGATTTATGATTCATGATTCATGATTCATGATTCATGATTCATGATTCAATTCATGATTCATGATTCATGATTCAATTCATGATTCATGATTCATGATTCATGATTCATGATTCGATTTATGATTCATGATTCATGATTCAATTCATGATTTATGATTTATGATTCAATTCATGATTCATGATTCATGATTCGATTCATGATTCATGATTCAATTTATGATTCTTGATTCATGATTCATGATTCGATTCATGATTCATGATTTATGATTCAATTCATGATTCATGATTCATGATTCATGATTCAATACATGATTCATGATTCATGATTCAATTCATAATTCATGATTCATGATTCATGATTCAATTCATGATTCATGATTCGATTCATGATTTTTTACTCATGATTCATGATTCGATTCATGTTTCATGATTCGATTCATGATTCATGATTCATGATTCATGATTCATGATTCGATTCATGATTCATGATTCATGATTCATGATTCGATTTATGATTCATGATTCATGATTCATGATTCATGATTCAATTCATGATTCATGATTCAATTCATGATTCATGTTTCATGATTCATGATTCATGATTCAATACATGATTCATGATTCATGATTAAATTCATATTTCATGATTCATGATTCAATTCATAATTCATGATTCATGATTCATGATTCATGATTCGATTCATGATTCATGATTCATGATTCGATTTATGATTCATGATTCATGATTCATGATTCATGATTTATGATTCAATTCATGATTCATGATTCAATTCATGATTCATGATTCACGATTCATGATTCATGATTCATGATTCGATTCATGATTCATGATTTATGATTCATGATTCAATTCATGATTCATGATTCATGATTCGATTCATGATTTATGATTTGATTCATGATTCATGATTCATGATTCGATTCATGATTCATGATTCATTATTCAATTCATGATTCATGATGCATGGTCCATGATTCAATTTATGATTCAAGATTCATGATTCGATTCATGATTCATGATACAATGCATGATTCATGATTCATGATTCGATTCATGATTAAATTCATGATTCATGATTCGATTCATGGTTCATGATTCAATTCAAGATTCATGATTCATGATTCAATTCATGATTCATGATTCATGATTCAATTCATGATTCATGATTCAATTTATGATTCATGATTCATGATTCATGATTCATGATTCGATTCATGATTCAATTCATGATTCATGATTCATGATTCAATTCATGATTCATGATTCATGATTCATGATTCAATTCATGATTCATGATTCATTTCATGATTCAATTCATGATTCATGATTTAATTTATAATTCATGATTCAATTCATGATTCAATTCATGAATCATGATTCATGATTCAATTCATGATTCACTTCATGATTCATGATTCTTGGTTAAATTTATGATTCATGATTCATGATTCAATTCATAATTCAATTTATGATTCAGGATTTAATTCATGATTCATGATTCAATTAATGATTCATGATTCATGATTCAATTAATGATTCATGATTCATGATTCAATTCATGATTCATGATTCATGATTCATGATTCAATTCATGATTCAAGATTCATGATTCAATTCATGATTCATGATTCAATTCATGATTCATGATTCATGATTCAATTTATGATTCATGATTCATGATTCATGATTCAATTCATGATTCATGATTCATGATTCGATTCATGATTCTTGATTCATGATTCATGATTCGATTCATGATTCATGATTCATGATTCGATTCATGATTCTTGATTCATGAATCATGATTCGATTCATGATTCATGATTCAATTCATGATTCATGATTCATGACTCATGATTCGATTCATGATTCATGATTCATGATTCAATTCATGATTCATGATTTATGATTCGATTCATGATTCATGATTCGATTCATGATTCTTGATTCATGATTCATGATTCGATTCATGATTCATGATTCAATTCATGATTCATGATTCATGATTCATGATTCAATTCATGATTGAATTCATGATTCATGATTCGATTCATGATTCATGATTCAATTCATTAATCATGATTCATTATTCATGATTCATGATTCATGATTCAATTCATGATTCATGATTCATGATTCAATTCATGATTCATGATTCATGATTCATGATTCGATTCATGATTCTTGACTCATGATTCATGATTTCGATTCATGATTCATGATTCATGATTCATCATTCAATTCATGATTCGATTCATGATTCATGATACAATTCATGATTCATGATTCATGATTCATGATTCATGATTCAATTCATGATTCATGATTCATGATTCGATTCATGATTCTTGATTCATGATTCATGATTCGATTCATGATTCATGATTCATGATTCAATTCATGATTCATGATTCATGATTCATGATTCATGATTCATGATTCATGATTCAATTCATGATTCAATTCATGATTAAAGATTCATGATTCGATTCATGATTCATGATAAAATTCATGATTCATGATTCATAATTCGATTCATGATTCAATTCATTATTCATGATTCGATTCATGATTCATGATTCAATTCATGATTCATGATTCATGATTCATGCTTCAATTCATGATTCATGATTTATGATTCGATTCATGATTCATGATTCAATTCATGATTCATGATTCATGATTCAATTCATGATTCATGATTCATGATTCGATTCATGATTCAATTCATGATTCATGATTCGATTTATGATTCATGATTCATGATTCATGATTCATGATTCATGATTCAATTCATGATTCATGATTCATGATTCAATTCATGATTCATGATTCATGATTCAAGATTCATGATTCAATTCATGATTCATGATTCATGATTCAATTCATATTTCATGATTCATGATTCATGATTCAATTCATGATTCATGATTCATGATTCATGATTCGATTCATGATTCATGATTTATGATTCGATTTATGATTCATGATTCATGATTCATGATTCATGATTCATGATTTATGATTCAATTCATGATTAATGATTCAATTTATGATTCATGATTCACGATTCATGATTCATGATTCATGATTCGATTCATGATTCATGATTTATGATTCATGATTCATGATTCATGATTCGATTCATGATTCATGATTCAATTTAAGATTCATGATTCATGATTCATGATTCAATTTAAGATTCATAATTCAATTTATGATTCATGATTCATAATTCATGATTCATGATTCATGATTCGATTCATGATTTATGATTCGATTCATGATTCATGATTCATGATTCAATTTAAGATTCATGATTCATGATTCATGATTCAATTTAAGATTCATAATTCAATTTATGATTCATGATTCATAACTCATGATTCATGATTCAATTCATGATTCATGATTCATGATTCAATTCATGATTCATGATTCATGATTCATGATTCATGATTCGATTCATGATTCATAATTCATGATTTAATTCATGATTCATGATTCGATTCATGATTCATGATTCATGATTCAATTCATGATTCATGATTCATGATTCATGACTCATGATTCAATTAATGATTCATGATTCAATTCATGATTCATGATTTAAGATTTATGATTCATGATTCAATTCATAATTCATAATTTAATTCATGATTCAAATCCTGATTCAACTCATGATTCATAATTCGATTTATGATTCATGATTCATGATTCATGATTCATGATTCAATTCATGATTCATGATTCATGATTCGATTCATGATTCATGATTCAATTCATGATTCATGATTCAATGTATGATTCATGATTCAATTCATGATTCATGATTCAATGTATGATTCATGATTCATGATTCAATTCATGATTCATGATTCATGATTCGATTCATGATTCATGATTCAATTCATGATTCATGATTCAATTTATGATTCATGATTCATGATTCAATTCATGATTCATGATTCATGATTCGATTCATGATTCATGATTCATGATTCATGATTCATGATTCGATTCATGATTCATGATTCGATTTATGATTCATGATGCATGATTCATGATTCATGATTCATGATTCAATTCATGATTCATGATTCATGATTCAATTCATAAGTCATGATTCATGATTCATGATTCAATTCATGATTCATGAATCGTTTTATGATTCATGATTAATGATTCGATTTATGATTCATGATTCATGATTCATGATTCATGATTCATGATTCAATTCATGATTCATGATTCATGATTCAATTCATGATTCATGATTCATGATTCATGATTCGATTTATGATTCATGATTCATGATTCATGATTCAATTCATGATTTATGATTTATGATTCAATTCATGATTCATGATTCATGATTCGATTCATGATTCATGATTCAATTTATGATTCTTGATTCATGATTCATGATTCGATTCATGATTCATGATTTATGATTCAATTCATGATTCATGATTCATGATTCATGATTCATGATTCAATACATGATTCATGATTCATGATTCAATTCATAATTCATGATTCATGATTCATGATTCAATTCATGATTCATGATTCGATTCATGATTTTTTACTCATGATTCATGATTCGATTCATGTTTCATGATTCGATTCATGATTCATGATTCATGATTCATGATTCATGATTCATGATTCGATTCATGATTCATGATTCATGATTCAATTCATGATTCATGATTCATGATTCGATTCATGATTCATGATTCATGATTCATGATTCAATTCATGATTCATGATTCAATTCATGATTCATGTTTCATGATTCATGATTCATGATTCAATACATGATTCATGATTCATGATTAAATTCATATTTCATGATTCATGATTCAATTCATAATTCATGATTCATGATTCATGATTCATGATTCATGATTCATGATTCGATTCATGATTCATGATTCATGATTCGATTTATGATTCATGATTCATGATTCATGATTCATGATTCATGATTTATGATTCAATTCATGATTCATGATTCAATTCATGATTCATGATTCACCATTCATGATTCATGATTCATGATTCGATTCATGATTCATGATTTATGATTCATGATTCAATTCATGATTCATGATTCATGATTCGATTCATGATTTATGATTCGATTCATGATTCATGATTCATGATTCGATTCATGATTCATGATTCATTATTCAATTCATGATTCATGATGCATGGTCCATGATTCAATTTATGATTCAAGATTCATGATTCGATTCATAATTCATGATACAATGCATGATTTATGATTCATGATTCGATTCATGATTAAATTCATGATTCATGATTCGATTCATGGTTCATGATTCAATTCATGATTCATGATTCATGATTCAATTCATGATTCATGATTCATGATTCAATTCATGATTCAATTCATGATTCATGATTCAATTTATGATTCATAAGTCATGATTCATGATTCAATTCTTGATTCATGATTCATAATTCAATTCATGATTCAATTCAAGATTCATGATTCATGATTCAATTCATGATTCATGATTCATGATTCAATTCATGATTCATGATTCAATTTATGATTCATGATTCATGATTCATGATTCATGATTCGATTCATGATTCGATTCATGATTCATGATTCATGATTCAATTCATGATTCATGATTTATGATTCGATTCATGATTCATGATTCGATTCATGATTCTTGATTCATGATTCATGATTCGATTCATGATTCATGATTCAATTCATGATTCATGATTCATGATTCATGATTCAATTCATGATTGAATTCATGATTCATGATTCGATTCATGATTCATGATTCAATTCATTAATCATGATTCATTATTCATGATTCATGATTCATGATTCATGATTCATGATTCATGATTCAATTCATGATTCATGATTCAATTCATAATTCATAATTCAAGATTCATGATTCATGATTCAATTCATGATTCATGATTCATGATTCAATTCATGATTCATGATTCATGATTCATGATTCATGATTCATGATTCAATTCATGATTCATGATTCATGATTCAATTCATGATTCATGATTCATGATTCATGATTCGATTCATGATTCTTGACTCATGATTCATGATTTCGATTCATGATTCATGATTCATGATTCATCATTCAATTCATGATTCAAGATTCATGATTCGATTCATGATTCATGATACAATTCATGATTCATGATTCATGATTCATGATTCATGATTCAATTCATGATTCATGATTCATGATTCAATTCATGATTCATGATTCATGATTCGATTCATGATTCTTGATTCATGATTCATGATTCGATTCATGATTCATGTTTTATGATTCAATTCATGATTCATGATTCATGATTCATGATTCATGATTCAATTCATGATTCAATTCATGATTAAAGATTCATGATTCGATTCATGATTCATGATAAAATTCATGATTCATGATTCATAATTCGATTCATGATTCAATTCATTATTCATGATTCGATTCATGATTCATGATTCATTCTTCATGATTCATGATTCATGATTCATGCTTCAATTCATAATTCATGATTCATGATTCATGATTCATGATTCATGATTCATGATTCGATTCATGATTCATGATTCATGATTCGATTTATGATTCATGATTCATGATTCATGATTCATGATTCATGATTTATGATTCAATTCATGATTCATGATTCAATTCATGATTCATGATTCACGATTCATGATTCATGATTCATGATTCGATTCATGATTCATGATTTATGATTCATGATTCAATTCATGATTCATGATTCATGATTCGATTCATGATTTATGATTCGATTCATGATTCATGATTCATGATTCGATTCATGATTCATGATTCATTATTCAATTCATGATTCATGATGCATGGTCCATGATTCAATTTATGATTCAAGATTCATGATTCGATTCATAATTCATGATACAATGCATGATTTATGATTCATGATTCAATTCATGATTAAATTCATGATTCATGATTCGATTCATGGTTCATGATTCAATTCATGATTCATGATTCAATTTATGATTCATAAGTCATGATTCATGATTCAATTCTTGATTCATGATTCATAATTCAATTCATGATTCAATTCAAGATTCATGATTCATGATTCAATTCATGATTCATGATTCATGATTCAATTCATGATTCATGATTCAATTTATGATTCATGATTCATGATTCATGATTCATGATTCGATTCATGATTCGATTCATGATTCATGATTCATGATTCAATTCATGATTCATGATTTATGATTCGATTCATGATTCATGATTCGATTCATGATTCTTGATTCATGATTCATGATTCGATTCATGATTCATGATTCAATTCATGATTCATGATTCATGATTCATGATTCAATTCATGATTGAATTCATGATTCATGATTCGATTCATGATTCATGATTCAATTCATTAATCATGATTCATTATTCATGATTCATGATTCATGATTCATGATTCATGATTCATGATTCAATTCATGATTCATGATTCAATTCATAATTCATAATTCAAGATTCATGATTCATGATTCAATTCATGATTCATGATTCATGATTCATGATTCATGATTCATGATTCAATTCATGATTCATGATTCATGATTCAATTCATGATTCATGATTCATGATTCATGATTCGATTCATGATTCTTGACTCATGATTCATGATTTCGATTCATGATTCATGATTCATGATTCATCATTCAATTCATGATTCAAGATTCATGATTCGATTCATGATTCATGATACAATTCATGATTCATGATTCATGATTCATGATTCATGATTCAATTCATGATTCATGATTCATGATTCAATTCATGATTCATGATTCATGATTCGATTCATGATTCTTGATTCATGATTCATGATTTGATTCATGATTCATGTTTTATGATTCAATTCATGATTCATGATTCATGATTCATGATTCATGATTCAATTCATGATTCAATTCATGATTAAAGATTCATGATTCGATTCATGATTCATGATAAAATTCATGATTCATGATTCATAATTCGATTCATGATTCAATTCATTATTCATGATTCGATTCATGATTCATGATTCAATTCATGATTCATGATTCATGATTCATGCTTCAATTCATGATTCATGATTTATGATTCGATTCATGATTCATGATTCAATTCATGATTCATGATTCATGATTCAATTCATGATTCATGATTCATGATTCGATTCATGATTCAATTCATGATTCATGATTCGATTTATGATTCATGATTCATGATTCATGATTCATGATTCATGATTCAATTCATGATTCATGATTCATGATTCAATTCATGATTCATGATTCATGATTCAAGATTCATGATTCAATTCATGATTCATGATTCAATTCATATTTCATGATTCATGATTCATGATTCAATTCATGATTCATGATTCATGATTCATGATTCGATTCATGATTCATGATTTATGATTCGATTTATGATTCATGATTCATGATTCATGATTCATGATTCATGATTTATGATTCAATTCATGATTAATGATTCAATTTATGATTCATGATTCACGATTCATGATTCATGATTCATGATTCGATTCATGATTCATGATTTATGATTCATGATTCAATTCATGATTCATGATTCATGATTCGATTCATGATTTATGATTCGATTCATGATTCATGATTCATGATTCAATTTAAGATTCATGATTCATGATTCATGATTCAATTTAAGATTCATAATTCAATTTATGATTCATGATTCATAATTCATGATTCATGATTCATGATTCGATTCATGATTTATGATTCGATTCATGATTCATGATTCATGATTCAATTTAAGATTCATGATTCATGATTCATGATTCAATTTAAGATTCATAATTCAATTTATGATTCATGATTCATAATTCATGATTCATGATTCAATTCATGATTCATGATTCATGATTCAATTCATGATTCATGATTCATGATTCTTGATTCATGATTCATGATTCGATTCATGATTCATGATTCATGATTCGATTCATGATTCATGATTCAATTCATGATTCATGATTCAATGTATGATTCATGATTCAATTCATGATTCATGATTCAATGTATGATACATGATTCATGATTCAATTCATGATTCATGATTCATGATTCGATTCATGATTCATGATTCAATTCATGATTCATGATTCAATTTATGATTCATGATTCATGATTCAATTCATGATTCATGATTCATGATTCGATTCATGATTCATGATTCATGATTCATGATTCATGATTCGATTCATGATTCATGATTCGATTTATGATTCATGATGCATGATTCATGATTCATGATTCATGATTCAATTCATGATTCATGATTCATGATTCAATTCATAAGTCATGAATCGTTTTATGATTCATGATTAATGATTCGATTTATGATTCATGATTCATGATTCATGATTCATGATTCATGATTCAATTCATGATTCATGATTCATGATTCAATTCATGATTCATGATTCATGATTCATGATTCATGATTCGATTTATGATTCATGATTCATGATTCATGATTCAATTCATGATTTATGATTTATGATTCAATTCATGATTCATGATTCATGATTCGATTCATGATTCATGATTCAATTTATGATTCTTGATTCATGATTCATGATTCGATTCATGATTCATGATTTATGATTCAATTCATGATTCATGATTCATGATTCATGATTCAATACATGATTCATGATTCATGATTCAATTCATAATTCATGATTCATGATTCATGATTCAATTCATGATTCATGATTCGATTCATGATTTTTTACTCATGATTCGATTCATGTTTCATGATTCGATTCATGATTCATGATTCATGATTCATGATTCATGATTCATGATTCGATTCATGATTCATGATTCATGATTCAATTCATGATTCATGATTCATGATTCGATTCATGATTCATGATTCATGATTCATGATTCGATTTATGATTCATGATTCATGATTCATGATTCATGATTCAATTCATGATTCATGATTCAATTCATGATTCATGTTTCATGATTCATGATTCATGATTCAATACATGATTCATGATTCATGATTAAATTCATATTTCATGATTCATGATTCAATTCATAATTCATGATTCATGATTCATGATTCATGATTCATGATTCGATTCATGATTCATGATTCATGATTCGATTTATGATTCATGATTCATGATTCATGATTCATGATTCATGATTTATGATTCAATTCATGATTCATGATTCAATTCATGATTCATGATTCACGATTCATGATTCATGATTCATGATTCGATTCATGATTCATGATTTATGATTCATGATTCAATTCATGATTCATGATTCATGATTCGATTCATGATTTATGATTCGATTCATGATTCATGATTCATGATTCGATTCATGATTCATGATTCATTATTCAATTTATGATTCATGATGCATGGTCCATGATTCAATTTATGATTCAAGATTCATGATTCGATTCATGATTCATGATACAATGCATGATTTATGATTCATGATTCGATTCATGATTAAATTCATGATTCATGATTCGATTCATGGTTCATGATTCAATTCATGATTCATGATTCATGATTCAATTCATGATTCATGATTCATGATTCAATTCATGATTCAATTCATGATTCATGATTCAATTTATGATTCATGATTCATGATTCATGATTCATGATTCGATTCATGATTCAATTCATGATTCATGATTCATGATTCAATTCATGATTCATGATTTAATTTATAATTCATGATTCAATTCATGATTCACTTCATGATTCATGATTCTTGGTTAAATTTATGATTCATGATTCATGATTCAATTCATAATTCAATTTATGATTCAGGATTTAATTCATGATTCATGATTCATGATTCATGATTCAATTAATGATTCATGATTCATGATTCAATTCATGATTCATGATTTATGATTCATGATTCATGATTCATGATTCAATTCATGATTCATGATTCATGATTCAATTCATGATTCATGATTCAATTCATGATTCAATTTATGATTCATGATTCATGATTCATGATTCAATTCATGATTCATGATTCGATTCATGATTCATGATTCGATTCATGATTTATGATTCGATTCATGATTCTTGATTCATGATTCATGATTCGATTCATGATTCATGATTCATGATTCAATTCATGATTCATGATTCATGAGTCATGATTTGATTCATGATTCATGATTCATGATTCGATTCATGATTCTTGATTCATGATTCATGATTCGATTCATGATTCATGATTCATGATTCAATTCATGATTCATGATTCATGATTCATGATTCAATTCATGATTGAATTCATGATTCATGATTCGATTCATGATTCATGATTCATGATTCAATTCATTAATCATGATTCATGATTCATGATTTATGATTCATGATTCATGATTCATGATTCAATTCATGATTCATGATTCAATTCATAATTCATAATTAAAGATTCATGATTCATGATTCAATTCATGATTCATGATTCATGATTCATTATTCAATTCATGATTCATGATTCATGATTCGATTCATGATTCTTGACTCATGATTCATGATTCGATTCATGATTCATGATTCATTATTAAATTCATGATTCATGATTCATGATTCATGATTCAATTCATGATTCAAGATTCATGATTCGATTCATGATTCATGATACAATTCATGATTCATGATTCATGATTCGATTCATGATTCAATTCATGATTCGATTCATGATTCAATTCATGATTCATGATTCAATTCATGATTCATGATTCAATTCTTGATTCATGATTCATAATTTAATTCATGATTCAATTCAAGATTCATGACTCATGATTCAATTCATGATACATGATTCATGATTCATGATTCAATTCTTGATTCATGATTCATAATTTAATTCATGATTCAATTCTTGATTCATGATTCATAATTTAATTCATGATTCAATTCATGATTCATGATTCAAATTATGATTCATGATTCATGATTCAATTCATGATTCATGATTCGTTTCATGATTCAATTCATGATTCATGATTCATGATTCAATTCATGATTCATGATTCATGATTCAATTCATGATTCATGATTTATTATTCATGATTCAATTCATGATTCATGATTCATGATTCAATTCACGATTCATGATTCATGATTCATGATTCAATTCATGATTTATGATTCATGATTCAATTCATGATTCATGATTCATGATTCATGATTCATGATTCGATTCATGATTTATTATTTATGATTCAATTCATTATTCATGATTCATGATTCGATTCATGATTTATGATTTATGATTCAATTCATGATTCATGATTCATGATTCGATTCATGATTTATGATTCAATTCATGATTCATGATTCATGATTCAATACATGATTCATGATTCATGATTCAGTTCATAATTCATGAATCATGAATCATGATTCAATTCATGATTCATCATTCGATTCATGATTTTTTACTCATGAATTATGATTCGATTCTTGTTTCATAATTCATTATTCAATTCATGATTCATGATTCAATTCATGATTCATCATTCGATTCATGATTTTTTACTCATGATTCATGATTCGATTCTTGTTTCATAATTCATTATTCAATTCATGATTCATGATTCATGATTCATGATTCAATTCATGATTCAAGATTCATGATTCGATTCATGATTCATGATTTAAATTCATGATTCTTGATTCATGATTCATGATTCGATTCATGATTCATGATTCATGATTCAATTCATGATTCATGATTCATGATTCATGATTCAATTCATGATTCAATTCATGATTCATGATTCGATTCATGATTCATGATTCATGATTCAATTCATTAATCATGATTCATGATTCATGATTTATGATTCATGATTCATGATTCATGATTCAATTCATGATTCATGATTCAATTCATAATTCATAATTAAAGATTCATGATTCATGATTCAATTCATGATTCATGATTCATGATTCATGATTCATTATTCAATTCATGATTCATGATTCATGATTCGATTCATGATTCTTGACTCATGATTCATGATTCGATTCATGATTCATGATTCATTATTCAATTCATGATTCATGATTCATGATTCATGATTTAATTCATGATTCAAGATTCATGATTCGATTCATGATTCATGATACAATTCATGATTCATGATTCATGATTCGATTCATGATTCATGATTCGATTCATGATTCAATTCATGATTCATGATTCGATTCATGGTTCATGATTCAATTCTTGATTCATGATTCATAATTAAATTCATGATTCAATTCAAGATTCATGACTCATAATTCAATTCATGATACATGATTCATGATTCATGATTCAATTCTTGATTCATGATTCATAATTTAATTCATGATTCAATTCAAGATTCATGACTCATGATTCAATTCATGATTCATGATTCATGATTCAATTCATGATTCATGATTCAAATTATGATTCATGATTCAATTCATGATTCATGATTCGATTCATGATTCAATTCATGATTCATGATTCATGATTCAATTCATGATTCATGATTCATGATTCAATTCATGATTCATGATTTATGATTCATGATTCAATTCATGATTCATGATTCATGATTCAATTCATGATTCATGATTCATGATTCATGATTCATGATTCAATTCATGATTTATGATTTATGATTCAATTCATGATTCATGATTCATGATTCGATTCATGATTCATGATTCGATTTACGATTCTTGATTCATGATTCATGATTCGATTCATGATTCATGATTTATGATTCAATTCATGATTCATGATTCATGATTCATGATTCAATACATGATTCATGATTCATGATTCAATTCATAATTCATGATTCATGATTCATGATTCAATTCATGATTCATCATTCGATTCATGATTTTTTACTCATGATTCATGATTCGATTCTTGTTTCATAATTCATTATTCAATTCATGATTCGATTCATGATTCATGATTCAATTCATGATTCTTGATTCATGATTCATGATTCGATTCATGATTCATGATTCGATTCATGATTCATGATTCATGATTCAATTCATGATTCATGATTCATGATTCATGATTCATGATTCAATTCATGATTCATGATTCATGATTCATGATTCAATTCATGATTCATGATTCGATTCATGATTCAATTCATGATTCAAGATTCATGATTCGATTCATGATTCATGATACAATTCATGATTCATGATTCATGATTCGATTCATGATTCATGATTCAATTCATGATCCATGATTCATGATTCATGATTCATGATTCAATTCATGATTCAAGATTCATGATTCGATTCATGATTCATGATTCAATTCATGATTCATGATTCATGATTCAATTCATGAATCATGATTCATGATTCGATTCATAATTCATGATTCATGATTCATGATTCGATTTATGATTCATGATTCATGATTCATGATTCATGATTCATGATTCAATTCATGATTCATGATTCAATTCATGATTCATGATTCATGATTCATGATTCATGATTCAATTCATATTTCATGATTCATGATTCATGATTCAATTCATGATTCATGATTCATGATTCATGATTCGATTCATGATTCATGATTCATGATTCGATTTATGATTCATGATTCATGATTCATGATTCATGATTTATGATTCAATTCATGATTCATGATTCAATTTATGATTCAAGATTCTCGATTCATGATTCATGATTCATGATTCGATTCATGATTCATGATTTATGATTCATGATTCAATTCATGATTCATGATTCATGATTCGATTCATGATTTATGATTCGATTCATGATTCATGATTCGATTTAAGATTCATAATTCATGATTCATGATTCATGATTCATGATTCATGATTCATGATTCATGATTCAATTCATGATTCATGATTCATGATTCATGATTCATGATTCAATTCATGATTCATGATTCATGATTCAATTCATAAGTCATGATTCATGATTCATGATTCAATTCATGATTCATGATTCATGAATCGTTTTATGATTCATGATTAATGATTCGATTTATGATTCATGATTCATGATTCATGATTCATGATTCATGATTCAATTCATGATTCATGATTCAATTCATGATTCATGATTCATGATTCGATTCATGATTCATGATTCATGATTCATGATTCAATTCATGATTTATGATTTATGATTCAATTCATGATTCATGATTCATGATTCGATTCATGATTCATGATTCAATTTATGATTCTTGATTCATGATTCATGATTCGATTCATGATTCATGATTTATGATTCAATTCATGATTCATGATTAGATTCATGATTCATGATTCAATACATGATTCATGATTCAATTCATGATTCATGATTCAAGATTCATGATTCATGATTCAATTCATGATTCATAATTCAATTCATGATTCGAATCCTGATTCAACTCATGATTCATGATTCGATTTATGATTCATGATTCATGATTCATGATTCAATTCATGATTCATGATTCGATTCATGATTCATGATTCAATTCATGATTCATGATTCAATGTATGATTCATGATTCATGATTCAATTCATGATACATGATTCATGATTCATGATTCATGATTCGATTCATGATTCATGATTCAATTCATGATTCATGATTCAATTTATGATTCATGATTCATGATTCAATTCATGATTCATGATTCACGATTCATGATTCGATTCATGATTCATGATTCAATTTATGATTCATGATTCATGATTCATGATTCATGATTCAATTCATGATTCATGATTCATGATTCGATTCATGATTCATGATTCATGATTCGATTTATGATTCATGATTCATGATTCATGATTCATGATTCAATTCATGATTCATGATTCATGATTCAATTCATGATTCATGATTAATGATTCATGATTCGTGATTCGATTCATGATTCTTGATTCATGATTCATGATTCGATTCATGATTCATGATTCATGATTCAATTCATGATTCATGATTCATGATTCATGATTCAATTCATGATTCATGATTCGATTCATGATTCATGATTCATGATTCAATTCATGATTCATGATTTAATTCATGATTCATGATTCAAGATTCATGATTCATGATTCAATTCATGATTCATAATTCAATTCATGATTTGAATCCTGATTCAACTCATGATTCATGATTCGATTTATGATTCATGATTCATGATTCATGATTCATGATTCAATTCATGATTCATGATTCGATTCATGATTCATGATTCAATTCATGATTCATGATTCAATGTATGAATCATGATTCATGATTCAATTCATGATTCATGATTCATGATTCATGATTCGATTCATGATTCATGATTTAATTCATAATTCATGATTCATTTTATGATTCATGATTCATGATTCAATTCATGATTCATGATTCACGATTCATGATTCGATTCATGATTCATGATTCGATTTATGATTCATGATGAATGATGAATGATTCATGATTCATGATTCATGATTTAATTCATGATTCATGATTCATGATTCAATTCATAAGTCATGATTCATGATTCATGATTCGATTCATGATTCATGATTAATGATTCGATTTATGATTCATGATTCATGATTCATGATTCAATTCGTGATTCATGATTCATGATTCAATTCATGATTCATGATTCATGATTCATGATTCATGATTCGATTTATGATTCATGATTCATGATTCATGATTCGATTTATGATTCATGATTCAATTCATGATTCATGATTCAATTCATGATTCATGATTCAATTCATGATTCATGATTCAAGATTCATGATTCATGATTCAATTCATGATTCATAATTCAATTCATGATTCGAATCCTGACTCAACTCATGATTCATGATTCGATTTATGATTCATGATTCATGAATCATGATTCACGATTCAATTCATGATTCATGATTCGATTCATGATTCATGATTCAATTCATGATTCATGATTCGATTCATGATTCATGATTCAATTCATGATTCATGATTCGATTTATGATTCATGATTCATGATTCATGATTCAATTCATGATTCATGATTCGATTCATGATTCATGATTTATGATTCATGATTCATGATTTAATTCATGATTCATGATTCATGATTCGATTCATGATTTATGATTCGATTCATGATTCATGATTCGATTTAAGATTCATAATTCATGATTCATGATTCATGATTCATGATTCATGATTCAATTCATGATTCATGATTCATGATTCATGATTCATGATTCATGATTCAATTCATGATTCATGATTCAATTCATGATTCATGATTCATGATTCATGATTCGTGATTCGATTCATGATTCTTGATTCATGATTCATGATTCGATTCATGATTCATGATTCGTGATTCGATTCATGATTCTTGATTCATGATTCATGATTCGATTCATGATTCATGATTCATGATTCAATTCATGATTCATGATTCATGATTCATGATTCGATTCATGATTCATGATTCAATTTATGATTCATGATTCATGATTCAATTCATGATTCATGATTCATGATTCATGATTCATGATTCGATTCATGATTCATGATTCAATTTATGATTCATGATTCATGATTCAATTCATGATTCATGATTTAATTCATGATTCATGATTCATGATTCAATTCATAAGTCATGATTCATGATTCATGATTCAATTCATGATTCATGATTCATGATTCGATTCATGATTCATGATTTATGATTCGATTTATGATTCATGATTCATGATTCATGATTCATGATTCAATTCGTGATTCATGATTCATGATTCAATTCATGATTCATGATTCATGATTCATGATTCATGATTCGATTTATGATTCATGATTCATGATTCATGATTCAATTCATGATTTATGATTTATGATTCAATTCATGATTCATGATTCATGATTCGATTCATGATTCATGATTCGATTTATGATTCTTGATTCATGATTCATTATTCGATTCATGATTCATGATTTATGATTCAATTCATGATTAATGATTCATGATTCAATACATGATTCATGATTCATGATTCAATTCATAATTCATGATTCATGATTCATGATTCAATTCATGATTCATCATTAGATTCATGATTTTTTACTCATGATTCATGATTCGATTCATGTTTCATGATTCATTATTCAATTCATGATTCATGATTCATGATTCATGATTCAATTCATGATTCAAGATTCATGATTCGATTCATGATTCATGATTCAATTCATGATTCTTGATTCATGATTCATGATTCTTGATTCATGATTCATGATTCATGATTCAATTCATGATTCATGATTCAATTCATGATTCATGATTCATGATTCATGATTCATGATTCAATTCATGATTCATGATTCATGATTCAATTCATGATTCATGATTCGATTCATGATTCAATTCATGATTCAAGATTCATGATTCGATTCATGATTCATGATTCAATTCATGATTCTTGATTCATGATTCATGATTCGATTCATGATTCATGATTCATGATTCAATTCATGATTCATGATTCATGATTCATGATTCATGATTCAATTCATGATTCATGATTCATGATTCATGATTCAATTCATGATTCATGATTCGATTCATGATTCAATTCATGATTCAAGATTCATGATTCGATTCATGATTCATGATACAATTCATGATTCATGATTCGATTCATGATTCAATTCAATATTCATGATTCGATTCATGATTCATGATTCAATTCATGATTCATGATTCATGATTCATGATTCATGATTCATGATTTAATTCATGATTCATGATTCATGATTCGATTCATGATTCATGATTCAATTCATGATTCATGATTCTTGATTCAATTCATGATTCATGATTCATGATTCAATTTATGATTCGAATCCTGATTCAACTCATGATTCATGATTCGATTTATGATTCATGATTCATGATTCATGATTCAATTCATGATTCATGATTCAATTCATGATTCATGATTCAATTCATGATTCATGATTCAATGTATGATTCATGATTCATGATTCAATTCATGATTCATGATTCATGATTTATGATTCGATTCATGATTCATGATTCAATTTATGATTCAATTCATGATTCATGATTCATGATTCATGATTCGATTCATGATTCATGATTCGATTTATGATTCATGATGAATGATTCATGATTCATGATTCATGATTTAATTCATGATTCATGATTCATGATTCAATTCATAAGTCATGATTCATGATTCATGATTCAATTCATGATTCATGATTCATGATTCGATTCATGATTCATGATTAATGATTCGATTTATGATTCATGATTCATGATTCATGATTCATGATTCATGATTCAATTCGTGATTCATGATTCATGATTCAATTCATGATTCATGATTCATGATTCATGATTCGATTTATGATTCATGATTCATGATTCATGATTCAATTCATGATTTATGATTTATGATTCAATTCATGATTCATGATTCATGATTCGATTCATGATTCATGATTCGATTTATGATTCTTGATTCATGATTCATGATTCATGATTCATGATTCAATTCATGATTCATGATTCATGATTCAATTCATGATTCATGATTCATGATTCATGATTCGTGATTCGATTCATGATTCTTGATTCATGATTCATGATTCGATTCATGATTCATGATTCGTGATTCGATTCATGATTCTTGATTCATGATTCATGATTCGATTCATGATTCATGATTCATGATTCAATTCATGATTCATGATTCATGATTCATGATTCGATTCATGATTCATGATTCAATTTATGATTCATGATTCATGATTCAATTCATGATTCATGATTCATGATTCATGATTCATGATTCGATTCATGATTCATGATTCAATTTATGATTCATGATTCATGATTCAATTCATGATTCATGATTTAATTCATGATTCATGATTCATGATTCAATTCATAAGTCATGATTCATGATTCATGATTCAATTCATGATTCATGATTCATGATTCGATTCATGATTCATGATTTATGATTCGATTTATGATTCATGATTCATGATTCATGATTCATGATTCAATTCGTGATTCATGATTCATGATTCAATTCATGATTCATGATTCATGATTCATGATTCATGATTCGATTTATGATTCATGATTCATGATTCATGATTCAATTCATGATTTATGATTTATGATTCAATTCATGATTCATGATTCATGATTCGATTCATGATTCATGATTCGATTTATGATTCTTGATTCATGATTCATTATTCGATTCATGATTCATGATTTATGATTCAATTCATGATTAATGATTCATGATTCAATACATGATTCATGATTCATGATTCAATTCATAATTCATGATTCATGATTCATGATTCAATTCATGATTCATCATTCGATTCATGATTTTTTACTCATGATTCATGATTCGATTCATGTTTCATGATTCATTATTCAATTCATGATTCATGATTCATGATTCATGATTCAATTCATGATTCAAGATTCATGATTCGATTCATGATTCATGATTCAATTCATGATTCTTGATTCATGATTCATGATTCTTGATTCATGATTCATGATTCATGATTCAATTCATGATTCATGATTCAATTCATGATTCATGATTCATGATTCATGATTCATGATTCAATTCATGATTCATGATTCATGATTCAATTCATGATTCATGATTCAATTCATGATTCTTGATTCATGATTCAAGATTCATGATTCGATTCATGATTCATGATTCAATTCATGATTCTTGATTCATGATTCATGATTCGATTCATGATTCATGATTCATGATTCAATTCATGATTCATGATTCATGATTCATGATTCATGATTCAATTCATGATTCATGATTCATGATTCATGATTCAATTCATGATTCATGATTCGATTCATGATTCAATTCATGATTCAAGATTCATGATTCGATTCATGATTCATGATACAATTCATGATTCATGATTCGATTCATGATTCAATTCAATATTCATGATTCGATTCATGATTCATGATTCAATTCATGATTCATGATTCATGATTCATGATTCATGATTCATGATTTAATTCATGATTCATGATTCATGATTCGATTCATGATTCATGATTCAATTCATGATTCATGATTCTTGATTCAATTCATGATTCATGATTCATGATTCAATTTATGATTCGAATCCTGATTCAACTCATGATTCATGATTCGATTTATGATTCATGATTCATGATTCATGATTCAATTCATGATTCATGATTCGATTCATGATTCATGATTCAATTCATGATTCATGATTCAATGTATGATTCATGATTCATGATTCAATTCATGATTCATGATTCATGATTTATGATTCGATTCATGATTCATGATTCAATTTATGATTCAATTCATGATTCATGATTCATGATTCATGATTCGATTCATGATTCATGATTCGATTTATGATTCATGATGAATGATTCATGATTCATGATTCATGATTTAATTCATGATTCATGATTCATGATTCAATTCATAAGTCATGATTCATGATTCATGATTCAATTCATGATTCATGATTCATGATTCGATTCATGATTCATGATTAATGATTCGATTTATGATTCATGATTCATGATTCATGATTCATGATTCATGATTCAATTCGTGATTCATGATTCATGATTCAATTCATGATTCATGATTCATGATTCATGATTCGATTTATGATTCATGATTCATGATTCATGATTCAATTCATGATTTATGATTTATGATTCAATTCATGATTCATGATTCATGATTCGATTCATGATTCATGATTCGATTTATGATTCTTGATTCATGATTCATGATTCGATTCATGATTCATGATTTATGATTCAATTCATGATTAATGATTCATGATTCATGATTCATGATTCAATACATGATTCATGATTCATGATTTAATTCATAATTCATGATTCATGATTCATGATTCAATTCATGATTCATCATTCGATTCATGATTTTTTACTCATGATTCATGATTCGATTCATGTTTCATGATTCATTATTCAATTCATGATTCATGATTCATGATTCATGATTCATGATTCATGATTCAATTCATGATTCAAGATTCATGATTCGATTCATGATTCATGATTCAATTCATGATTCTTGATTCATGATTCATGATTCGATTCATGATTCATGATTCATGATTCAATTCATGATTCATGATTCATGATTCATGATTCATGATTCAATTCATGATTCATGATTCATGATTCATGATTCAATTCATGATTCATGATTCGATTCATGATTCATGATTCGATTCATGATTCAATTCATGATTCAAGATTCATGATTCGATTCATGATTCATGATTCAATTCATGATTCTTGATTCATGATTCATGATTCGATTCATGATTCATGATTCATGATTCAATTCATGATTCATGATTCATGATTCATGATTCATGATTCAATTCATGATTCATGATTCATGATTCATGATTCAATTCATGATTCATGATTCGATTCATGATTCAATTCATGATTCAAGATTCATGATTCGATTCATGATTCATGATACAATTCATGATTCATGATTCGATTCATGATTCAATTCATTATTCATGATTCAATTCATTATTCATGATTCGATTCATGATTCATGATTCAATTCATGATTCATGATTCATGATTCATGATTCATGATTTAATTCATGATTCATGATTCATGATTCGATTCATGATTCATGATTCAATTCATGATTCATGATTCATGATTCTTGATTCAATTCATGATTCATGATTCATGATTCAATTAATGATTCATGATTCACGATTCATGATTCATGATTCATGATTCGATTCATGATTTATGATTCAATTCATGATTCATGATTCAATTCATGATTCATGATTCATGATTCATGATTCATGATTCAATTCATGATTCATGATTCATGATTCAATTCATGATTCATGATTCGATTCATGATTCAATTCATGATTCAAGATTCATGATTCGATTCATGATTCATGATTCGATTCATGATTCATGATTCAATTCATGATTCTTGATTCATGATTCATGATTCGATTCATGATTCATGATTCATGATTCAATTCATGATTCATGATTCATGATTCATGATTCATGATTCAATTCATGATTCATGATTCATGATTCATGATTCAATTCATGATTCATGATTCAATTCATGATTCATGATTCGATTCATGATTCAATTCATGATTCAAGATTCATGATTCGATTCATGATTCATGATACAATTCATGATTCATGATTCGATTCATGATTCAATTCAATATTCATGATTCGATTCATGATTCATGATTCAATTCATGATTCATGATTCATGATTCATGATTCATGATTCATGATTCATGATTTAATTCATGATTCATGATTCATGATTCGATTCATGATTCATGATTCAATTCATGATTCATGATTCTTGATTCAATTCATGATTCATGATTCATGATTCAATTTATGATTCGAATCCTGATTCAACTCATGATTCATCATTCGATTTATGATTCATGATTCATGATTCATGATTCATGATTCAATTCATGATTCATGATTCGATTCATGATTCATGATTCAATTCATGATTCATGATTCAATGTATGATTCATGATTCATGATTCAATTCATGATTCATGATTCATGATTTATGATTCGATTCATGATTCATGATTCAATTTATGATTCATGATTCAATTCATGATTCATGATTCATGATTCATGATTCGATTCATGATTCATGATTCGATTTATGATTCATGATGAATGATTCATGATTCATGATTCATGATTTAATTCATGATTCATGATTCATGATTCAATTCATAAGTCATGATTCATGATTCATGATTCAATTCATGATTCATGATTCATGATTCGATTCATGATTCATGATTAATGATTCGATTTATGATTCATGATTCATGATTCATGATTCATGATTCATGATTCAATTCGTGATTCATGATTCATGATTCAATTCATGATTCATGATTCATGATTCATGATTCGATTTATGATTCATGATTCATGATTCATGATTCAATTCATGATTTATGATTTATGATTCAATTCATGATTCATGATTCATGATTCGATTCATGATTCATGATTCGATTTATGATTCTTGATTCATGATTCATGATTCGATTCATGATTCATGATTTATGATTCAATTCATGATTAATGATTCATGATTCATGATTCATGATTCAATACATGATTCATGATTCATGATTTAATTCATAATTCATGATTCATGATTCATGATTCAATTCATGATTCATCATTCGATTCATGATTTTTTACTCATGATTCATGATTCGATTCATGTTTCATGATTCATTATTCAATTCATGATTCATGATTCATGATTCATGATTCAATTCATGATTCAAGATTCATGATTCGATTCATGATTCATGATTCAATTCATGATTCTTGATTCATGATTCATGATTCGATTCATGATTCATGATTCATGATTCAATTCATGATTCATGATTCATGATTCATGATTCATGATTCAATTCATGATTCATGATTCATGATTCATGATTCAATTCATGATTCATGATTCGATTCATGATTCATGATTCGATTCATGATTCAATTCATGATTCAAGATTCATGATTCGATTCATGATTCATGATTCAATTCATGATTCTTGATTCATGATTCATGATTCGATTCATGATTCATGATTCATGATTCAATTCATGATTCATGATTCATGATTCATGATTCAATTCATGATTCATGATTCATGATTCATGATTCAATTCATGATTCATGATTCGATTCATGATTCAATTCATGATTCAAGATTCATGATTCGATTCATGATTCATGATACAATTCATGATTCATGATTCGATTCATGATTCAATTCATTATTCATGATTCGATTCATGATTCATGATTCAATTCATGATTCATGATTCATGATTCATGATTCATGATTCATGATTTAATTCATGATTCATGATTCATGATTCGATTCATGATTCATGATTCAATTCATGATTCATGATTCATGATTCTTGATTCAATTCATGATTCATGATTCATGATTCAATTAATGATTCATGATTCACGATTCATGATTCATGATTCATGATTCGATTCATGATTTATGATTCAATTCATGATTCATGATTCATGATTCGATTCATGATTTATGATTCGATTCATGATTCATGATTCGATTTAAGATTCATAATTCATGATTCATGATTCATGATTCATGATTCAATTCATGATTCATGATTCATGATTCATGATTCATGATTCAATTCATGATTCATGATTCAATGTATGATTCATGATTCATGATTCAATTCATGATTCATGATTCATGATTCATGATTCGATTCATGATTCATGATTCAATTCATGATTCATGATTCATGATTCATGATTCGATTCATGATTCATGATTCAATTTATGATTCATGATTCATGATTCATGATTCATGATTCGATTCATGATTCATGATTCAATTTATGATTCATGATTCATGATTCAATTCATGATTCATGATTTAATTCATGATTCATGATTCATGATTCAATTCATAAGTCATGAGTCATGATTCATGATTCAATTCATGATTCATGATTCATGATTCGATTCATGATTCATGATTTATGATTCGATTTATGATTCATGATTCATGATTCATGATTCATGATTCAATTCGTGATTCATGATTCATGATTCAATTCATGATTCATGATTCATGATTCATGATTCATGATTCGATTTATGATTCATGATTCATGATTCATGATTCATGATTCATGATTCAATTCATGATTCATGATTCATGATTCATGATTCAATTCATGATTCATGATTCGATTCATGATTCATGATTCGATTCATGATTCAATTCATGATTCAAGATTCATGATTCGATTCATGATTCATGATTCAATTCATGATTCTTGATTCATGATTCATGATTCGATTCATGATTCATGATTCATGATTCAATTCATGATTCATGATTCATGATTCATGATTCATGATTCAATTCATGATTCATGATTCATGATTCATGATTCAATTCATGATTCATGATTCGATTCATGATTCATGATTCGATTCATGATTCAATTCATGATTCAAGATTCATGATTCGATTCATGATTCATGATTCAATTCATGATTCTTGATTCATGATTCATTATTCGATTCATGATTCATGATTCATGATTCAATTCATGATTCATGATTCATGATTCATGATTCATGATTCAATTCATGATTCATGATTCATGATTCATGATTCAATTCATGATTCATGATTCGATTCATGATTCAATTCATGATTCAAGATTCATGATTCGATTCATGATTCATGATACAATTCATGATTCATGATTCGATTCATGATTCAATTCATTATTCATGATTCGATTCATGATTCATGATTCAATTCATGATTCATGATTCATGATTCATGATTCATGATTCATGATTTAATTCATGATTCATGATTCATGATTCGATTCATGATTCATGATTCAATTCATGATTCATGATTCATGATTCTTGATTCAATTCATGATTCATGATTCATGATTCAATTAATGATTCATGATTCACGATTCATGATTCATGATTCATGATTCGATTCATGATTTATGATTCAATTCATGATTCATGATTCATGATTCGATTCATGATTTATGATTCGATTCATGATTCATGATTCATGATTCGATTTAAGATTCATAATTCATGATTCATGATTCATGATTCATGATTCAATTCATGATTCATGATTCATGATTCATGATTCATGATTCAATTCATGATTCATGATTCAATGTATGATTCATGATTCATGATTCAATTCATGATTCATGATTCATGATTCATGATTCGATTCATGATTCATGATTCAATTCATGATTCATGATTCATGATTCATGATTCGATTCATGATTCATGATTCAATTTATGATTCATGATTCATGATTCATGATTCGATTCATGATTCATGATTCAATTTATGATTCATGATTCATGATTCAATTCATGATTCATGATTTAATTCATGATTCATGATTCATGATTCAATTCATAAGTCATGATTCATGATTCATGATTCAATTCATGATTCATGATTCATGATTCGATTCATGATTCATGATTTATGATTCGATTTATGATTCATGATTCATGATTCATGATTCATGATTCAATTCGTGATTCATGATTCATGATTCAATTCATGATTCATGATTCATGATTCATGATTCATGATTCATGATTCGATTTATGATTCATGATTCATGATTCAATTCATGATTTATGATTTATGATTCAATTCATGATTCATGATTCATGATTCGATTCATGATTCATGATTCGATTTATGATTCTTGATTCATGATTCATTATTCGATTCATGATTCATGATTTATGATTCAATTCATGATTAATGATTCATGATTCAATACATGATTCATGATTCATGATTCAATTCATAATTCATGATTCATGATTCATGATTCAATTCATGATTCATCATTCGATTCATGATTTTTTACTCATGATTCATGATTCGATTCATGTTTCATGATTCATTATTCAATTCATGATTCATGATTCATGATTCATGATTCAATTCATGATTCAAGATTCATGATTCGATTCATGATTCATGATTCAATTCATGATTCTTGATTCATGATTCATGATTCTTGATTCATGATTCATGATTCATGATTCATGATTCATGATTCAATTCATGATTCATGATTCAATTCATGATTCATGATTCATGATTCATGATTCATGATTCAATTCATGATTCATGATTCATGATTCAATTCATGATTCATGATTCGATTCATGATTCAATTCATGATTCAAGATTCATGATTCGATTCATGATTCAATTCATGATTCAAGATTCATGATTCATGATTCGATTCATGATTCATGATTCATGATTCAATTCATGATTCATGATTCATGATTCATGATTCATGATTCAATTCATGATTCATGATTCATGATTCATGATTCAATTCATGATTCATGATTCGATTCATGATTCAATTCATGATTCAAGATTCATGATTCGATTCATGATTCATGATACAATTCATGATTCATGATTCGATTCATGATTCAATTCAATATTCATGATTCGATTCATGATTCATGATTCAATTCATGATTCATGATTCATGATTCATGATTCATGATTCATGATTTAATTCATGATTCATGATTCATGATTCGATTCATGATTCATGATTCAATTCATGATTCATGATTCTTGATTCAATTCATGATTCATGATTCATGATTCAATTTATGATTCGAATCCTGATTCAACTCATGATTCATGATTCGATTTATGATTCATGATTCATGATTCATGATTCATGATTCAATTCATGATTCATGATTCGATTCATGATTCATGATTCAATTCATGATTCATGATTCAATGTATGATTCATGATTCATGATTCAATTCATGATTCATGATTCATGATTCATGATTCATGATTCGATTCATGATTCATGATTCAATTCATGATTCATGATTCAATTTATGATTCATGATTCATGATTCAATTCATGATTTATGATTCATGATTCATGATTCAATTCATGATTCATGATTCGATTTATGATTCATGATGAATGATTCATGATTCATGATTCATGATTTAATTCATGATTCATGATTCATGATTCAATTCATAAGTCATGATTCATGATTCATGATTCAATTCATGATTCATGATTCATGATTCGATTCATGATTCATGATTAATGTTTCGATTTATGATTCA
The DNA here is from genome assembly GCF_038048845.1 of Mixophyes fleayi. NCBI lineage: Eukaryota > Metazoa > Chordata > Amphibia > Anura > Limnodynastidae > Mixophyes > Mixophyes fleayi. The sequence continues at coordinate 10,346 of NW_027446692.1, read as the reverse complement.
TGATTCATGATTCATGATTCATGATTCATGATTCAATTCGTGATTCATGATTCATGATTCAATTCATGATTCATGATTCATGATTCATGATTCATGATTCAATTTATGATTCATGATTCATGATTCATGATTCAATTCATGATTTATGATTTATGATTCAATTCATGATTCATGATTCATGATTCGATTCATGATTCGATTTATGATTCTTGATTCATGATTCATGATTTATGATTCAATACATGATTCATGATTCATGATTTAATTCATAATTCATGATTCATGATTCATGATTCAATTCATGATTCATCATTCGATTCATGATTTTTTACTCATGATTCTTGATTCGATTCATGTTTCATGATTCATTATTCAATTCATGATTCATGATTCATGATTCATGATTCAATTCATGATTCAAGATTCATGATTCGATTCATGATTCATGATTCAATTCATGATTCTTGATTCATGATTCATGATTCGATTCATGATTCATGATTCATGATTCAATTCATGATTCATGATTCTGATTCATGATTCATGATTCAATTCATGATTCATGATTCATGATTCAATTCATGATTCATGATTCGATTCATGATTCAATTCATGATTCAAGATTCATGATTCGATTCATGATTCATGATTCAATTCATGATTCTTGATTCATGATTCATGATTCGATTCATGATTCATGATTCATGATTCAATTCATGATTCATGATTCATGATTCATGATTCATGATTCAATTCATGATTCATGATTCATGATTCATGATTCAATTCATGATTCATGATTCGATTCATGATTCAATTCATGATTCAAGATTCATGATTCGATTCATGATTCATGATACAATTCATGATTCATGATTCGATTCATGATTCAATTCATTATTCATGATTCGATTCATGATTCATGATTCAATTCATGATTCATGATTCATGATTCATGATTCATGATTCATGATTTAATTCATGATTCATGATTCATGATTCGATTCATGATTCATGATTCAATTCATGATTCATGATTCATGATTCTTGATTCAATTCATGATTCATGATTCATGATTCAATTAATGATTCATGATTCACGATTCATGATTCATGATTCATGATTCGATTCATGATTTATGATTCAATTCATGATTCATGATTCATGATTCGATTCATGATTTATGATTCGATTCATGATTCATGATTCATGATTCGATTTAAGATTCATAATTCATGATTCATGATTCATGATTCATGATTCAATTCATGATTCATGATTCATGATTCATGATTCATGATTCAATTCATGATTCATGATTCAATGTATGATTCATGATTCATGATTCAATTCATGATTCATGATTCATGATTCATGATTCGATTCATGATTCATGATTCAATTCATGATTCATGATTCAATTTATGATTCATGATTCATGATTCAATTCATGATTCATGATTCATGATTCATGATTCGATTCATGATTCATGATTCGATTTATGATTCATGATGAATGATTCATGATTCATGATTCATGATTTAATTCATGATTCATGATTCATGATTCAATTCATAAGTCATGATTCATGATTCATGATTCAATTCATGATTCATGATTCATGATTCGATTCATGATTCATGATTAATGATTCGATTTATGATTCATGATTCATGATTCAATTCGTGATTCATGATTCATGATTCAATTCATGATTCATGATTCATGATTCATGATTCATGATTCGATTTATGATTCATGATTCATGATTCATGATTCAATTCATGATTTATGATTTATGATTCAATTCATGATTCATGATTCATGATTCGATTCATGATTCATGATTCGATTTATGATTCTTGATTCATGATTCATGATTCGATTCATGATTCATGATTTATGATTCAATTCATGATTAATGATTCATGATTCATGATTCATGATTCAATACATGATTCATGATTCATGATTTAATTCATAATTCATGATTCATGATTCATGATTCAATTCATGATTCATCATTCGATTCATGATTTTTTACTCATGATTCATGATTCGATTCATGTTTCATGATTCATTATTCAATTCATGATTCATGATTCATGATTCATGATTCAATTCATGATTCAAGATTCATGATTCGATTCATGATTCATGATTCAATTCATGATTCTTGATTCATGATTCATGATTCGATTCATGATTCATGATTCATGATTCAATTCATGATTCATGATTCATGATTCATGATTCATGATTCAATTCATGATTCATGATTCATGATTCATGATTCAATTCATGATTCATGATTCGATTCATGATTCAATTCATGATTCAAGATTCATGATTCGATTCATGATTCATGATTCAATTCATGATTCTTGATTCATGATTCATGATTCGATTCATGATTCATGATTCATGATTCAATTCATGATTCATGATTCATGATTCATGATTCATGATTCAATTCATGATTCATGATTCATGATTCATGATTCAATTCATGATTCATGATTCATGATTCATGATTCATGATTCAATTCATGATTCATGATTCATGATTCATGATTCAATTCATGATTCATGATTCGATTCATGATTCAATTCATGATTCAAGATTCATGATTCGATTCATGATTCATGATACAATTCATGATTCATGATTCGATTCATGATTCAATTCATTATTCATGATTCGATTCATGATTCATGATTCAATTCATGATTCATGATTCATGATTCATGATTCATGATTCATGATTTAATTCATGATTCATGATTCATGATTCGATTCATGATTCATGATTCAATTCATGATTCATGATTCATGATTCTTGATTCAATTCATGATTCATGATTCATGATTCAATTAATGATTCATGATTCACGATTCATGATTCATGATTCATGATTCGATTCATGATTTATGATTCAATTCATGATTCATGATTCATGATTCGATTCATGATTTATGATTCGATTCATGATTCATGATTCATGATTCGATTTAAGATTCATAATTCATGATTCATGATTCATGATTCATGATTCAATTCATGATTCATGATTCATGATTCATGATTCATGATTCAATTCATGATTCATGATTCATGATTCAATTCATGATTCATGATTCATGATTCATGATTCGATTCATGATTCTTGATTCATGATTCATGATTCGATTCATGATTCATGATTCATGATTCAATTCATGATTCATGATTCATGATTCATGATTCAATTCATGATTCATGATTCGATTCATGATTCATGATTCATGATTCAATTTATGATTCATGATTCATGATTCATGATTCATGATTCATGATTCAATTCATGATTCATGATTCAATTCATGATTCATGATTCAAGATTTACGATTCATAATTCAATTCATAATTCATAATTCAATTCATGATTCGAATCCTGATTCAACTCATGATTCATTATTCGATTTATGATTCATGATTCATGATTCAATTCATGATTCATGATTCGATTCGTGATTCATGATTCAATTCATGATTCATGATTCAATGTATGATTCATGATTCATGATTCAATTCATGATTCATGATTCATGATTCAATTCATGATTCTTGATTCATGATTCGAATCATGATTCATGATTCAATTCATGATTCATGATTCAATTTATGATTCATGATTCATGATTCAATTCATGATTCATGATTCATGATTCATGATTCGATTCATGATTCATGATTCGATTTATGATTCATGATGCATGATTCATGATTCATGATTCAATTCATGATTCATGATTCATGATTCAATTCATAAGTCATGATTCATGATTCATGATTCAATTCATGATTCATGATTCATGATTCGATTCATGATTCATGATTAATGATTCAATTCATGATTCATGATTCATGATTCGATTCATGATTCATGATTTATGATTCAATTCATGATTCATGATTCATGATTCATGATTCATGATTCGATTTATGATTCATGATTCATAAATCATGATACAATTCATGATTCATGATTCATGATTCGATTCATGATTCATGATTCGATTTATGATTCTTGATTCATGATTCATGATTCGATTCATGATTCATGATTTATGATTCAATTCATGATTCATGATTCATGATTCAATACATGATTCATGATTCATGATTCAATATATGATTCATGATTCAATACATGATTCATGATTCATGATTCAATATATAATTCATGATTCATGATTCATGATTCAATTCATGATTCATGATTCGATTCATGATTTTTTACTCATGATTCATGATTCGATTCATGTTTCATGATTCATGATTCAATTCATGATTCAAGATTCATGATTCGATTCATGATTCATGATTCAATTCATGATTCTTGATTCATGATTCATGATTTGATTCATGATTCATGATTCATGATTCATGATTCAATTCATGATTCATGATTCATGATTCATGATTCAATTCATGATTCATGATTCGATTCATGATTCAATTCATGATTCAAGATTCATGATTCGATTCATGATTCATGGTACAATTCATGATTTATGATTCATGATTCGATTCATGATTCAATTCATTATTCATGATTCGATTCATGATTCATGATTCATGATTCATGATTCAATTCATGATTCATGATTCATGATTCGATTCATGATTCATGATTCATGATTCATGATTCATGATTCAATTCATGATTCATGATTCATGATTCATGATTCAATTCATGATTCATGATTCGATTCATGATTCAATTCATGATTCATGATTCATGATTCATGATTCAATTAATGATTCATGATTCGATTCATGATTCAATTCATGATTCATGATTCGATTCATGATTCATGATACAATTCATGATTCATGATTCGATTCATGATTTAATTCATTATTCATGATTCGATTCATGATTCATGATTCAATTCATGATTCATGATTCATGATTCATGATTCATGATTTAATTCATGATTCATGATTCATGATTCGATTCATGATTCATGATTCAATTCATGATTCATGGTACAATTCATGATTTATAATTCATGATTCGATTCATGATTCAATTCATTATTCATGATTCGATTCATGATTCATGATTCATGATTCATGATTCATGATTCAATTCATGATTCATGATTCATGATTCGATTCATGATTCATGATTCATGATTCATGATTCAATTCATGATTCATGATTCATGATTCATGATTCAATTCATGATTCATGATTCGATTCATGATTCAATTCATGATTCAAGATTCATGATTCTATTCATGATTCATGATACAATTCATGATTCATGATTCGATTCATGATTCAATTCATTATTCATGATTCGATTCATGATTCATGATTCAATTCATGATTCATGATTCATGATTCATGATTCATGATTCATGATTTAATTCATGATTCATGATTCATGATTCGATTCATGATTCATGATTCAATTCATGATTCATGATTCTTGATTCAATTCATGATTCATGATTCATGATTCAATTTATGATTCATGATTCACGATTCATGATTCATGATTCATGATTCGATTCATGATTCATGATTCAATTCATGATTCATGATTCATGATTCGATTCATGATTTATGATTCGATTCATGATTCATGATTCGATTTAAGATTCATAATTCATGATTCATGATTCATGATTCATGATTCAATTCATGATTCATGATTCATGATTCATGATTCATGATTCGATTCATGATTCTTGATTCATGATTCATGATTCGATTCATGATTCATGATTCATGATTCAATTCATGATTCATGATTCATGTTTCATGATTTATGATTCAATTCATGATTCATGATTCATGATTCATGATTCAATTCATGATTCATGATTCATGATTCATGATTCATGATTCATGATTCAATTCATGATTCATGATTCAATTCATGATTCATGATTCAAGATTTATGATTCATAATTCAATTCATGATTCATGATTCATGATTCATGATTCATGATTCATGATTCAATTCATGATTCATGATTCAATTCATGATTCATGATTCAAGATTTATGATTCATAATTCAATTTATAATTCATAATTCAATTCATGAGTCGAATCCTGATTCAACTCATGATTCATTATTCGATTTATGATTCATGATTCATGATTCAATTCATGATTCATTATTCATGATTCGATTTGTGATTCATGATTCAATTCATGATTCATGATTCAATGTATGATTCTTGATTCATGATTCAATTCATGATTCATGATTCAATTCATGATTCATGATTCAATTTATGATTCATGATTCATGATTCAATTCATGATTCATGATTCATGATTCGATTCATGATTCATGATTCAATTCATGATTCATGATTCATGATTCATGATTCATGATTCAATTCATGATTCATGATTCGATTCATGATTCAATTCATGATTCAAGATTCATGATTCGATTTATGATTCATGATACAATTCATGATTCATGATTCGATTCATGATTCAATTCATTATTCATGATTCGATTCATGATTCATGATTCAATTCATGATTCATGATTCATGATTCATGATTCATGATTTAATTCATGATTCATGATTCATGATTCGATTCATGATTCATGATTCAATTCATGATTCATGATTCTTGATTCAATTCATGATTCATGATTCATGATTCAATTTATGATTCATGATTCACGATTCATGATTCATGATTCATGATTCGATTCATGATTCATGATTTAATTCATGATTCATGATTCATGATTCGATTCATGATTTATGATTCGATTCATGATTCATGATTCGATTTAAGATTCATAATTCATGATTCATGATTCATGATTCATGATTCAATTCATGAGTCATGGTTCATGATTCATGATTCATGATTCGATTCATGATTCTTGATTCATGATTCATGATTTGATTCATGATTCATGATTCATGATTCAATTCATGATTCATGATTCATGATTCATGATTCATGATTCGATTCATGATTCTTGATTCATGATTCATGATTTGATTCATGATTCATGATTCATGATTCAATTCATGATTCATGATTCATGATTCATGATTTATGATTCAATTCATGATTCATGATTCGATTCATGATTCATGATTCGATTCATGATTCATGATTCATGATTCAATTCATGATTCATGATTCATGATTCATGATTCATGATTCAATTCATGATTCATGATTCAATTCATGATTCATGATTCGATTCATAATTCATGATTCATGATTCATGATTCGATTTATGATTCATGATTCATGATTCATGATTCATGATTCATGATTCAATTCATGATTCATGATTCATGATTCAATTCATGATTCATGATTCAAGATTCATGATTCAATTCATGATTCATGATTCAATTCATATTTCATGATTCATGATTCATGATTCAATTCATGATTCATGATTCATGATTCATGATTCGATTCATGATTCATGATTCATGATTCGATTTATGATTCATGATTCATGATTCATGATTCATGATTTATGATTCAATTCATGATTCATGATTCAATTTATGATTCAAGATTCTCGATTCATGATTCATGATTCATGATTCGATTCATGATTCATGATTTGTGATTCATGATTCAATTCATGATTCATGATTCATGATTCGATTCATGATTTATGATTCGATTCATGATTCATGATTCATGATTCGATTTAAAATTCATAATTCATGATTCATGATTCATGATTCATGATTCATGATTCATGATTCAATGCATGATTCATGATTCATGATTCATGATTCATGATTCAATTCATGATTCATGATTCATGATTCAATTCATGATTCATGATTCATGATTCGTGATTCGATTCATGATTCTTGATTCATGATTCATGATTCGATTCATGATTCATGATTCGTGATTCGATTCATGATTCTTGATTCAATTCATGATTCATGATTCATGATTCAATTTATGATTCGAATCCTGATTCAACTCATGATTCATGATTCGATTTATGATTCATGATTCATGATTCATGATTCATGATTCAATTCATGATTCATGATTCGATTCATGATTCATGATTCAATTCATGATTCATGATTCAATGTATGATTCATGATTCATGATTCAATTCATGATTCATGATTCATGACTCATGATTCATGATTCGATTCATGATTCATGATTCAATTCATGATTCATGATTCAATTTATGATTCATGATTCATGATTCAATTCATGATTCATGATTCATGATTCATGATTCAATTCATGATTCATGATTCGATTTATGATTCATGATGAATGATTCATGATTCATGATTCATGATTTAATTCATGATTCATGATTCATGATTCAATTCATAAGTCATGATTCATGATTCATGATTCAATTCATGATTCATGATTCATGATTCGATTCATGATTCATGATTAATGTTTCGATTTATGATTCATGATTCATGATTCATGATTCATGATTCATGATTCAATTCGTGATTCATGATTCATGATTCAATTCATGATTCATGATTCATGATTCATGATTCATGATTCAATTTATGATTCATGATTCATGATTCATGATTCAATTCATGATTTATGATTTATGATTCAATTCATGATTCATGATTCATGATTCGATTCATGATTCGATTTATGATTCTTGATTCATGATTCATGATTTATGATTCAATTCATGATTAATGATTCATGATTCATGATTCATGATTCAATACATGATTCATGATTCATGATTTAATTCATAATTCATGATTCATGATTCATGATTCAATTCATGATTCATCATTCGATTCATGATTTTTTACTCATGATTCATGATTCGATTCATGTTTCATGATTCATTATTCAATTCATGATTCATGATTCATGATTCATGATTCAATTCATGATTCAAGATTCGTGATTCGATTCATGATTCATGGTTCAATTCATGATTCTTGATTCATGATTCATGATTCGATTCATGATTCATGATTCATGATTCAATTCATGATTCATGATTCTGATTCATGATTCATGATTCAATTCATGATTCATGATTCATGATTCAATTCATGATTCATGATTCGATTCATGATTCAATTCATGATTCAAGATTCATGATTCGATTCATGATTCATGATTCAATTCATGATTCTTGATTCATGATTCATGATTCGATTCATGATTCATGATTCATGATTCAATTCATGATTCATGATTCATGATTCATGATTCATGATTCAATTCATGATTCATGATTCATGATTCATGATTCAATTCATGATTCATGATTCGATTCATGATTCAATTCATGATTCAAGATTCATGATTCGATTCATGATTCATGATACAATTCATGATTCATGATTCGATTCATGATTCAATTCATTATTCATGATTCGATTCATGATTCATGATTCAATTCATGATTCATGATTCATGATTCATGATTCATGATTCATGATTTAATTCATGATTCATGATTCATGATTCGATTCATGATTCATGATTCAATTCATGATTCATGATTCATGATTCTTGATTCAATTCATGATTCATGATTCATGATTCAATTAATGATTCATGATTCACGATTCATGATTCATGATTCATGATTCGATTCATGATTTATGATTCAATTCATGATTCATGATTCATGATTCGATTCATGATTTATGATTTGATTCATGATTCATGATTCATGATTCGATTTAAGATTCATAATTCATGATTCATGATTCATGATTCATGATTCAATTCATGATTCATGATTCATGATTCATGATTCATGATTCAATTCATGATTCATGATTCAATGTATGATTCATGATTCATGATTCAATTCATGATTCATGATTCATGATTCATGATTCGATTCATGATTCATGATTCAATTCATGATTCATGATTCAATTTATGATTCATGATTCATGATTCAATTCATGATTCATGATTCATGATTCATGATTCGATTCATGATTCATGATTCGATTTATGATTCATGATGAATGATTCATGATTCATGATTCATGATTTAATTCATGATTCATGATTCATGATTCAATTCATAAGTCATGATTCATGATTCATGATTCAATTCATGATTCATGATTCATGATTCGATTCATGATTCATGATTAATGATTCGATTTATGATTCATGATTCATGATTCATGATTCATGATTCATGATTCAATTCGTGATTCATGATTCATGATTCAATTCATGATTCATGATTCATGATTCATGATTCATGATTCGATTTATGATTCATGATTCATGATTCATGATTCAATTCATGATTTATGATTTATGATTCAATTCA
>NW_027446691.1:10000-47975 GCF_038048845.1 Mixophyes fleayi | reverse complement strand
TTCATGAAATGAATCATGAATCATGAATTAAATCATGAATCACAAATTGAATCATGCATAATGAATTGAATCATGAATTATAAATCGAATCATGAATCATGAATCATGAATCATGAATTAAATCATTAATCATGAATCATGAATTGAATCATAAATCATGAATTGAATCATGAATTGAATCATGAATCGAATCATGAATCATGAATTGAATCATAAATCATGAATCATGAATCGAATCATGAATCATGAAATAAATCATAAATTGAATCATGAATTGAATCATGAATCATGAATCGAATCATGAATCATGAAATAAATCATGAATTGAATCAAGATTCATGAACCATGAATTGAATCATGAAATAAATCATGAATCATGAATTGAATCATAAATCATGAATCATGAATTTAATCACGAATCATAATTCGAATCATGAATCATGAATCATGAATTGAATTATGAATTGAATCAAGAATTAAATCATGCATTGAATCATGAATCATGAATCATGAATTGAATCATGAATCATAAATTAAATCATGAATCATGAATCATGAATTGAATCATGAATTGAATCATGAATCATGAAATGAATCATGAATCATGAATTCACTCATGAATCATGAATTGAATCATGAATCATGAATCATGAAATGAATCATGAAATGAATCATGAATCATGAATTGAATCATGAATTATAAATCGAATCATGAATCATGAAATCATGAATCATGAATTAAATCATAAATCATGAATCATGAATCGAATCATGAATAATGAAATAAATCATAAATTGAATCAAGATTCATGAACCATAAATGTAATCATGAATCATGAATCGAATCATGAATCATGAATTGAATAATGAATCATGAATCATGAATCGAATCATGAATTGAATCATGAATCATGAATCATGAATCATGAATTGAATCATAAAACATGAATCATGAATTTAATAATGAATCATATATCGAATTATGAATCATGAATCGAATCATGAATTTAATCATAAATCATGAATCATGAAATAAATAATGAATTAAATCATGAATTGAATCATGAATCATGAAGCATGAATCGAATCATGAATCATGAAATTAATCATGAATTGAATCAAGATTCATGAACCATGAATTGAATCATGAAATAAATCATGAATCATGAATTGAATCATAAATCATGAATCATAAATTTAATCATGAATCATGAATCGAATCATGAATTAAAAATTGAATCATGAATCATGAATCAAATCATGAATCATGAATTGAATCATGAATCATGAATCGAATCATGAATTGAATCATGAATCATGAATCATGAATCATGAATTGAATCATAAATTATGAATCATGAATTTAATCATGAATCATATATCGAATCATGAATCATGAATCATGAATCGAATCATGAATTGAATCATAATTCATGAATTGAATTATGAATTGAATCAAGAATTGAATCATGCATTGAATCATGAATCATGAATTGAATCATGAATCATGAATTGAATCATGAATCATGAATCATGAATTGAATCATAAATTGAATCATGAATTGAATCATGAATTAAATCATGAATCATGAAATGAATCATGAATCATGAATTGACTCATGATACGTGAATTGAATCATGAATCATGAATCATGAAATGAATCATGAAATGAATCATGAATCATGAATTAAATCATGAATCACAAATTGAATCATGCATCATGAATTGAATCATGAATTATAAATCGAATCATGAATCATGAATCATGAATTAAATCATTAATCATGAATTGAATCATAAATCATGAATTGAATCATGAATTGAATCATGAATCATGAATCGAATCATGAATCATGAATTTAATCATAAATCATGAATCGAATCATGAATCATGAAATAAATCAAAAATTGAATCAAGATTCATGAACCATAAATGTAATCATGAATCATGAATCGAATCATGAATCAAGAATTGAATCATGAATCATGAATCGAATCATGAATTGAATAATGAATCATGAATCATGAATCGAATCATGAATTGAATCAAGAATCATGAATCATGAATTGAATCATAAAACATGAATCATGAATTTAATCATGAATCATATATCGAATTATGAATCATGAATCGAATCATGAATTTAATCATAAATCATGAATCATGAATCGAATCATGAATTGAATCATGAATCATGAATCATGAATTGAATTATGAATCATGAATCGAATCATGAATCATGTATTGAATCATGAATTGAATCATGAATCATGAATGATGAATTGAATCATGAATCATGAATTGAATCATGAATCATGAATTGAATCATGAGTCATTAATTGAATCATGAGTCATGAATGATGAATTGAATCATGAATCATGAATCGAATCATGAATTGAATCATGAATGATGAATTGTATCATGAATGATGAATTGAATCATAAATCATGAATCATAAAATGAATCATGAATTGAATCATTAATCATGAATTGAATCATGAATCATGAATCATGAATTAAATCATGAATCATGAAAAGAATCATGAAATGAATCATGAATCATGAATTGAATCATGAATCATGAATCGAATCATGAATCATGGATTGAATCATGAATCATAAATTGAATCATGAATCATGAAATGAATCATGAATTGAATCATGAATTCAAACATGAATCATAAATCGAATCATGAATCATGAATTGAATTATGAATCATGAATTAAATCATGAATCATGAATCATAAATCAAGAATTGAATCATGAATCATGAATCGAATCATGATTTATGAAATAAATCATGAATTGAATCAAGATTCATGAACCATGAATTGAATCATGAAATAAATCATGAATCATGAATTGAATCATAAATCATTAATCATGAATTTAATCATGAATCATAATTTGAATCATGAATCATGAATCATGAATTGAATCATGAATCATGAATCGAATCATAAATCATGAATCGAATCATGAATTGAATCATGAATCATGAAATGAATCATGAATCACAAATTGAATCATGAATCATGAATTGAATCAGGAATTACGAATTGAATCATGCATAATGAATTGAATCATGAATTGAATCATGAATCATGAATCATGAATCATGAATCGAATCATGAATCATGAAATAAATCATGAATTGAATCAAGATTCATAAACCATGAATTGAATCATGAAATAAATCATGAATCATGAATTGAATCATAAATCATGAATCATAAATTTAATCATGAATCGAATCATGAATTAAAAATTGAATCATGAATCATGAATCAAATCATGAATCATGAATTGAATCATGAATCATGAATCGAATCATGAATTGAATCATGAATCATAAATCATGAATTGAATCATAAATTATGAATCATGAATTTAATCATGAATCATATATCGAATCATGAATCATGAATCGAATCATGAATTGAATCATAATTCATGAATTGAATTATGAATTGAATCAAGAATTGAATCATGCATTGAATCATGAATCATGAATTGAATCATGAATCATGAATTGAATCATGAATCATGAATCATGAACTGAATCATGAATTGAATCATGAATTATGAATCATAAATTGAATCATGAATTGAATCATGAATTAAATCATGAATCATGAAATGAATCATGAATCATGAATTGACTCATGAATCGTGAATTGAATCATGAATCATGAATCATGAAATGAATCATGAAATGAATCATGAATCATGAATTAAATCATGAATCACAAATTGAATCATGCATCATGAATTGAACCATGAATTATAAATCGAATCATGAATCATGAATCATGTATCATGAATTAAATCATGAATCATGAATCATGAATTGAATCATAAATCATGAATTGAATCATGAATTGAATCATGAATCATGAATCGAATCATGAATCATGAAATAAATCATGAATTGAATCATAAATCATGAATTGAATCATGAATTGAATCATGAATCATGAATTGAATTATGAATTGAATCAAGAATTGAATCATGCATTGAATCATGAATCATGAATTGAATCATGAATCATGAATTGAATCATGAATTGAATCATGAATTATGAATCATAAATTCAATCATGAATTCAATCATGAATTAAATCATGAATCATGAAATGAATCATGAATCATGAATTCACTCATGAATCATGAATTGAATCATGAATCATGAATCATGAAATGAATCATGAATTGAATCATAAATCATGAATTAAATCATGAATTGAATCATGAATCATGAATCGAATCATGAATCATGAATTGAATCATAAATCATAAATCATGAATCGAATCATGAATCATGAAATAAATCATAAATTGAATCAAGATTCATGAACCATAAATGTAATCATGAATCATGAATCGAATCATGAATCATGAATCGAATCATGAATTGAATCATGAATCATGAATCATGAATTGAATCATAAAACATGAATCATGAATTTAATCATGAATCATATATCGAATTATGAATCATGAATCGTGAATCGAATCATGAATTGAATCATGAATCATGAATCATGAATTAAATTATGAATCATGAATCGAATCATGAATCATGTATTGAATCATGAATTGAATCATGAATGATGAATTGAATCATGAATCATGAATTGAATCATGAATCATGAATTGAATCATGAGTCATGAATTGAATCATGAGTCATGAATGATGAATTGAATCATGAATCATGAATCGAATCATGAATTGAATCATGAATGATGAATTGAATCATGAATCATGAATTGAATCATGAATCATGAATCATAAAATGAATCATGAATCATGAATTGAATCATTAATCATGAATTGAATCATGAATCATGAATCATGAATTAAATCATGAATCATGAAAAGAATCATGAAATGAATCATGAATCATGAATTGAATCATGAATCATGAATCGAATCATGAATCATGGATTGAATCATGAAACATAAATTGAATCATGAATCATGAAATGAATCATGAATTGAATCATGAATTCAAACATGAATCATGAATCGAATCATGAATCATGAATTGAATTATGAATCATGAATTAAATCATGAATCATGAATCATAAATCAAGAATTGAATCATGAATCATGAATCGAATCATGATTTATGAAATAAATCATGAATTGAATCATGAATTGAATCATGAATCATGAATCATGAATCGAATCATGAAATAAATCATGAATCATGAATTGAATCATAAATCATGAATCATAAATTTAATCATGAATCATGAATCGAATCATGAATTAAAAATTGAATCATGAATCATGAATCAAATCATGAATCATGAATCATGAATCGAATCATGAATTGAATCATGAATCATAAATCATGAATTGAATCATAAATTATGAATCATGAATTTAATCATGAATCATATATCGAATCATGAATCATGAATCATGAATCGAATCATGAATTGAATCATAATTCATGAATTGAATTATGAATTGAATCAAGAATTGAATTATGCATTGAATCATGAATCATGAATTAAATCATGAATTGAATCATGAATTATGAATCATAAATTGAATCATGAATTGAATCATGAATTAAATCATGAATCATGAAATGAATCATGAATCATGAATCATGAAATGAATCATGAATCATGAATGATGAATTGAATCATTAATCATGAATTGAATCATGAATCATGAATTGAATCATGAGTCATGAATTGAATCATGAATCATGAATGATGAATTGAATCATGAATCATGAATCGAATCATGAATTGAATCATGAATGATGAATTGAATCATGAATCATGAATTGAATCATGAATCATGAATCATGAATCATGAATTGAATCATTAATCATGAATTGAATCATGAATCATGAATCATGAATTAAATCATGAATCATGAAAAGAATCATGAAATGAATCATGAATCATAAATTGAATCATGAATCATGAAATGAATCATGAATTGAATCATGAATTCAAACATGAATCATGAATCGAATCATGAATCATGAATTGAATTATGAATCATGAATTAAATCATGAATCATGAATCATAAATCAAGAATTGAATCATGAATCATGAATCAAATCATGAATCATGAAATAAATCATGAATTGAATCAAGATTCATGAACCATGAATTGAATCATGAAATAAATCATGAATCATGAATTGAATCATAAATCATGAATCATGAATTTAATCATGAATCATAATTCGAATCATGAATCATGAATCATGAATTGAATCATGAATCATGAATTGAATCATAAATCATGAATCGAATCATGAATTGAATCATGAATCATGAAATGAATCATGAATCACAAATTGAATTATAAATCATGAATTGAATCAGGAATCACGAATTGAATCATGCATCATGAATTGAATCATGAATCATAAATCGAATCATGAATCATGAAATGAATCATGAAATGAATCATGAATCATGAATTGAATCATAAATCCTGAATTGAATCATGAATCGAATCATGAATCATGAAATTAATAATGAATTGAATCATGAATTGAATCATGAATCATGAATCATGAATCGAATCATGAATCATGAAATTAATCATGAATTGAATCAAGATTCATGAACCATGAATTGAATCATGAAATAAATCATGAATCATGAATTGAATCATAAATCATGAATCATAAATTTAATCATGAATCATGAATCGAATCATGAATTAAAAATTGAATCATGAATCATGAATCAAATCATGAATCATGAATTGAATCATGAATCATGAATCGAATCATGAATTGAATCATGAATCATGAATCATGAATTGAATCATAAATTATGAATCATGAATTTAATCATGAATCATATATCGAATCATGAATCATGAATCATGAATCGAATCATGAATTGAATCATAATTCATGAATTGAATTATTAATTGAATCAAGAATTGAATCATGAATCATGAATTGAATCATGAATCATGAATCATGAATTGAATCATAAATTGAATCATGAATTGAATCATGAATTAAATCATGAATCATGAAATGAATCATGAATCATGAATTGACTCATGAATCGTGAATTGAATCATGAATCATGAATCATGAAATGAATCATGAAATGAATCATGAATCATGAATTAAATCATGAATCACAAATTGAATCGTGCATCATGAATTGAATCATGAATTATAAATCGAATCATGAATCATGAATCATGAATTAAATCATTAATCATGAATCATGAATTGAATCATAAATCATGAATTGAATCATGAATTGAATCATGAATCATTAATCGAATCATGAATCATGAATTGAATCATAAATCATGAATCATTAATCGAATCATGAATCATGAAATAAATCATAAATTGAATCAAGATTCATGAACCATAAATGTAATCATGAATCATGAATCGAATCATTAATCATGAATTGAATAATGAATCATGAATCATGAATCGAATCATGAATTGAATCATGAATCATGAATCATGAATTGAATCATAAAACATGAATCATGAATTTAATCATGAATCATATATCGAATTATGAATCATGAATCGAATCATGAATTTAATCATAAATCATGAATCATGAATCGAATCATGAATTGAATCATGAATCATGAATGATGAATTGAATCATGAATCATGAATTGAATCATGAATCATGAATTGAATCATGAGTCATTAATTGAATCATGAGTCATGAATGATGAATTGAATCATGAATCATGAATCGAATCATGAATTGAATCATGAATGATGAATTGAATCATGAATCATGAATTGAATCATGAATCATGAATCATAAAATGAATCATGAATCATGAATTGAATCATTAAACATGAATTGAATCATGAATCATGAATCATGAATTAAATCATGAATCATGAAAAGAATCATGAAATTAATCATGAATCATGAATTGAATCATGAATCATGAATCGAATCATGAATCATGGATTGAATCATGAATCATAAATTGAATCATGAATCATGAAATGAATCATGAATTGAATCATGAATTCAAACATGAATCATGAATCGAATCATGAATCATGAATTGAATTATGAATCATGAATTGAATCATGAATTCAAACATGAATCATGAATCGACTCATGAATCATGAATTGAATTATGAATCATGAATTAAATCATGAATCATGAATCATAAATCAAGAATTGAATCATGAATCATGAATCAAATCATGATTTATGAAATAAATCATGAATTGAATCATGAATTGAATCATGAATCATGAATCATGAATCGAATCATGAATCATGAAATAAATCATGAATCATGAAATAAATCATGAATTGAATCAAGATTCATGAACCATTAATTGAATCATGAAATAAATCATGAATCATGAATTGAATCATAAATCATGAATCATGAATTTAATCATGAATTATAATTCGAATCATGAATCATGAATCATGAATTGAATCATGAATCATGAATCGAATCATGAATCATGAATCATGAATCGAATCATGAATCATGAATCATGAATCGAATCATGAATTGAATCATGAATCATGAATTGAATCATGAATCATAAAATGAATCATGAAATGAATCATGAGTCATGAATTGAATCATGAATCATAAATTGAATCATGAATCATGAATCATGAATCGAATCATGAATCATGAATTGAATCATGAATCATGAATTGAATCATGAACCATGTAATGAATCATTAATCATGAATCATGAATCGAATCATGAATCATGAATTGAATCATGAATTGAATCATGAATCATGAATTGAATCATGAACCATGTAATGAATCATGAATTGAATCATGAATTGAATTATGAATTGAATCAAGAATTGAATCATGCATTGAATCATGAATCATGAATTGAATCATGAATCATGAATTGAATCATGAATCATTAATTGAATCTTGAATCATGAATCATGAATTGAATCATGAATTGAATCATGAATTATGAATCATAAATTGAATCATGAATTTAATCATGAATTAAATCATGAATCATGAAATGAATCATGAATCATGAATTGACTCATGAATCATGAATTGAATCATGAATCATGAATCATGAAATGAATCATGAAATGAATCATGAATCATGAATTAAATCATGAATCACAAATTGAATCATGCATCACGAATTGAATCATGAATTATAAATCGAATCATGAATCATGAATCATGAATCATGAATTAAATCATGAATCATGAATTATGAATTGAATCATAAATCATGAATTGAATCATGAATTGAATCATGAAATAAATCATGAATCATGAATTTAATCATGAATCATAATTCAAATCATGAATCATGAATCAAGAATTGAATAATGAATCATGAATCGAATCATGAATTTATGAATTGACTCATGAATCGAATCATGAATTGAATCATGAATCATGAAATGAATCATGAATCATGAATTGAATTATGTATCATGAATTGAATCATGAATCATGAATCATTAATCAAGAATTGAATCATGAATCATAAATTGAATCATGAATCATGAAATGAATCATGAATTGAATCATGAATTCAAACATGAATCATGAATCGAATCATGAATCATGAATTGAATTATGAATTGAATCAAGAATTGAATCATGAATTCAAACATAAATCATGAATCGAATCATGATTCATGAATTGAATCATGAATCATGAATTGAATCATGAATCATGAATCATGAATTGAATCATGAATTGAATCATGAATTATAAATCATAAGTTGAATCATGAATTGAATCATGAATTGAATCATGAATCATGAAATGAATCAAGAATCATGAATTGAATCATGAATCATGAATTGAATCATGAATCTTGAATCTTGAATTGAATCATGAATCATAAAATGAATCATGAATTGAATCATGAATTGAATCATAAATCATGAAAGGAATCATGAATCATGAATTGAATAGTGAATCATGAATTGAATCAGGAATCATGCATCATAAATTGAATCATGAATTGAATCATGAATCATGAATTGAATGATGAATCATGAATCATGAATCAAATCATGAATCATGAATTGAATCATGAATCATGAATTGAATCATGAATCATGAATCATGAATTGAATCATGAATTGAATCATGAATTATAAATCATAAGTTGAATCATGAATTGAATCATTAATTGAATCATGAATCATGAATCATGAAATGAATCATGAATCGAATCATGAATTTTGAATTGAATCATGAATCATGAAATGAATCATGAAATGAATCATGAACTGAATCATGAATCATGAATTGAATCATGAATCATAAATCGAATCATGCATCATGAATTGAATCATGAATCATGAATCATGAGTCGAATCATGAATCATGAATTGAATCATGAATCATGAAATGAATCATGAATTGAATCATGAATTCAAACATGAATCATGAATCGAATCATGAATTATGAATTGAATTATGAATTGAATCAAGAATTGAATCAATAATTGAAACATAAATCATGAATCGAATCATGATTCATGAATTGAATCATGAATCATGAATTGAATCATGAATCATGAATCATGAATTGAATCATGAATTAAATCATGAATTATAAATCATAGGTTGAATCATGAATTGAATCATGAATCATGAAATGAATCATGAATCATGAATTAAATCATAATTCTTGAATTGAATCATGAATCATAAATTGAATCATGAATTGAATCATGAATTGAATCATGAATCATGAAAGGAATCATGAATCATGAATTGAATCATGAATCATGAATTGAATCAGGAATCATGAATCATAAATTGAATCATGAATTGAATCATGAATCATGAATTGAATCATGAATGATGAATTATGAATTGAATCATGAATCATGAATTGAATCAGGAATCATGAATTGAATCATGAATCATGAATCATGAATTGAATCATGAATTGAATCATGAATTGAATCATGAATTATAAATCATAAGTTGAATCATGAAATGAATCATGAATTGAATCATGAATTTTGAATTCAATCATGAATCATGAAATGAATCATGAGTCATGAATTGAATCATGAATCATAAATTGAATCATGAATCATGAATCATGAATCGAATCATGAATCATGAATTGAATCATGAATCATGAATTGAATCATGAACCATGTAATGAATCATGAATCATGAATCATGAATTGAATCATGAATTGAATCATGAATCATGAATTGAATCATGAACCATGTAATGAATCATGAATTGAATCATGAATTGAATTATGAATTGAATCAAGAATTGAATCATGCATTGAATCATGAATCATGAATTGAATCATGAATCATGAATTGAATCATGAATCATTAATTGAATCTTGAATCATGAATCATGAATTGAATCATGAATTGAATCATGAATTATGAATCATAAATTGAATCATGAATTTAATCATGAATTAAATCATGAATCATGAAATGAATCATGAATCATGAATTGACTCATGAATCATGAATTGAATCATGAATCATGAATCATGAAATGAATCATGAAATGAATCATGAATCATGAATTAAATCATGAATCACAAATTGAATCATGCATCACGAATTGAATCATGAATTATAAATCGAATCATGAATCATGAATCATGAATCATGAATTAAATCATGAATCATGAATTATGAATTGAATCATAAATCATGAATTGAATCATGAATTGAATCATGAAATAAATCATGAATCATGAATTGAATCATAAATCATGAATCATGAATTTAATCATGAATCATAATTCAAATCATGAATCATGAATCAAGAATTGAATAATGAATCATGAATCGAATCATGAATTTATGAATTGACTCATGAATCGAATCATGAATTGAATCATGAATCATGAAATGAATCATGAATCATGAATTGAATTATGTATCATGAATTGAATCATGAATCATGAATCATTAATCAAGAATTGAATCATGAATCATAAATTGAATCATGAATCATGAAATGAATCATGAATTGAATCATGAATTCAAACATGAATCATGAATCGAATCATGAATCATGAATTGAATTATGAATTGAATCAAGAATTGAATCATGAATTCAAACATAAATCATGAATCGAATCATGATTCATGAATTGAATCATGAATCGAATCATGAATCATGAATTGAATCATGAATCATGAATCATGAATTGAATCATGAATTGAATCATGAATTATAAATCATAAGTTGAATCATGAATTGAATCATGAATCATGAAATGAATCAAGAATCATGAATTGAATCATGAATCATGAATTGAATCATGAATCATAAAATGAATCATGAATTGAATCATGAATTGAATCATAAATCATGAAAGGAATCATGAATCATGAATTGAATAGTGAATCATGAATTGAATCAGGAATCATGCATCATAAATTGAATCATGAATTGAATCATGAATCATGAATTGAATGATGAATCATGAATCAAATCATGAATCATGAATTGAATCATGAATCATGAATTGAATCATGAACCATGTAATGAATCATGAATCATGAATCATGAATCGAATCATGAATCATGAATTGAATCATGAATTGAATCATGAATCATGAATTGAATCATGAACCATGTAATGAATCATGAATTGAATCATGAATTGAATTATGAATTGAATCAAGAATTGAATCATGCATTGAATCATGAATCATGAATTGAATCATGAATCATGAATTGAATCATGAATCATTAATTGAATCTTGAATCATGAATCATGAATTGAATCATGAATTGAATCATGAATTATGAATCATAAATTGAATCATGAATTTAATCATGAATTAAATCATGAATCATGAAATGAATCATGAATCATGAATTGACTCATGAATCATGAATTGAATCATGAATCATGAATCATGAAATGAATCATGAATCATGAATTAAATCATGAATCACAAATTGAATCATGCATCACGAATTGAATCATGAATTATAAATCGAATCATGAATCATGAATCATGAATCATGAATTAAATCATGAATCATGAATTATGAATTGAATCATAAATCATGAATTGAATCATGAATTGAATCATGAAATAAATCATGAATCATGAATTGAATCATAAATCATGAATCATGAATTTAATCATGAATCATAATTCAAATCATGAATCATGAATCAAGAATTGAATAATGAATCATGAATCGAATCATGAATTTATGAATTGACTCATGAATCATGAAATGAATCATGAATCATGAATTGAATTATGTATCATGAATTGAATCATGAATCATGAATCATTAATCAAGAATTGAATCATGAATCATAAATTGAATCATGAATCATGAAATGAATCATGAATTGAATCATGAATTCAAACATGAATCATGAATCGAATCATGAATCATGAATTGAATTATGAATTGAATCAAGAATTGAATCATGAATTCAAACATAAATCATGAATCGAATCATGATTCATGAATTGAATCATGAATCATGAATTGAATCATGAATCATGAATCATGAATTGAATCATGAATTGAATCATGAATTATAAATCATAAGTTGAATCATGAATTGAATCATGAATTGAATCATGAATCATGAAATGAATCAAGAATCATGAATTGAATCATGAATCATGAATTGAATCATGAATCATGAATCTTGAATTGAATCATGAATCATAAAATGAATCATGAATTGAATCATGAATTGAATCATAAATCATGAAAGGAATCATGAATCATGAATTGAATAGTGAATCATGAATTGAATCAGGAATCATGCATCATAAATTGAATCATGAATTGAATCATGAATCATGAATTGAATGATGAATCATGAATCATGAATCAAATCATGAATCATGAATTGAATCATGAATCATGAATTGAATCATGAATCATGAATCATGAATTGAATCATGAATTGAATCATGAATTATAAATCATAAGTTGAATCATGAATTGAATCATTAATTGAATCATGAATCATGAATCATGAAATGAATCATGAATCGAATCATGAATTTTGAATTGAATCATGAATCATGAAATGAATCATGAAATGAATCATGAACTGAATCATGAATCATGAATTGAATCATGAATCATAAATCGAATCATGCATCATGAATTGAATCATGAATCATGAATCATGAGTCGAATCATGAATCATGAATTGAATCATGAATCATGAAATGAATCATGAATTGAATCATGAATTCAAACATGAATCATGAATCGAATCATGAATAATGAATTGAATTATGAATTGAATCAAGAATTGAATCAATAATTGAAACATAAATCATGAATCGAATCATGATTCATGAATTGAATCATGAATCATGAATTGAATCATGAATCATGAATCATGAATTGAATCATGAATTAAATCATGAATTATAAATCATAGGTTGAATCATGAATTGAATCATGAATCATGAAATGAATCATGAATCATGAATTAAATCATGAATCATGAATTGAATCATGAACCATGAATCTTGAATTGAATCATGAATCATAAATTGAATCATGAATTGAATCATGAATTGAATCATGAATCATGAAAGGAATCATGAATCATGAATTGAATCATGAATCATGAATTGAATCAGGAATCATGAATCATAAATTGAATCATGAATTGAATCATGAATCATGAATTGAATCATGAATGATGAATTATGAATTGAATCATGAATCATGAATTGAATCAGGAATCATGAATTGAATCATGAATCATGAATCATGAATTGAATCATGAATTGAATCATGAATTGAATCATGAATTATAAATCATAAGTTGAATCATGAAATGAATCATGAATTGAATCATGAATTTTGAATTCAATCATGAATCATGAAATGAATCATGAATCATGAATTAAATCATGAATCATGAATTGAATCTTGAATCATAAATCGAATCATGAATCATGAATTGAATCAAGATTCATGAACCATGAATTGAATCATGAAATAAATCATGAATCATGAATTGAATCATAAATCATGAATCATGAATTTAATCATGAATCATAATTCGAATCATGAATCATGAATCATGAATTGAATCATGAATCATGAATCGAATCATAAATCATGAATTGAATCATAAATCATGAATTGAATTATGAATTGAATCAAGAATTGAATCATGCAATGAATCATGAATCATGAATTGAATCTTGAATCATGAATCATGAATTGAATCATGAATTGAATCATGAATTATGAATCATAAATTCAATCATGAATTCAATCATGAATTAAATCATGAAACATGAAATGAATCATGAATCATGAATCTTGAAATGAATCATGAATCATGAATGATGAATTGAATCATGAATCATGAATTGAATCATGAGTCATGAATTGAATCATGAATTGAATCATGAATCATGAATCATGAATCGAATCATGAATCATGAAATAAATCATGAATTGAATCAAGATTCATGAACCATGAATTGAATCATGAAATAAATCATGAATCATGAATTAATTCATAAATCATGAATCATGAATTTAATCATGAATTATAATTCGAATCATGAATCATGAATCATGAATTGAATCATGAATCATGAATCGAATCATGAATCACGAATTGAATCATAAATCATGAATCGAATCATGAATTGAATCATGAATTCAAACATGAATCATGAATCGAATCATGAATCATGAATTGAATTATGAATCATGAATTAAATCATGAATCATGAATCATAAATCAAGAATTGAATCATGAATCTTGAATCGAATCATGAATCATGAAATAAATCATGAATTGAGTCATGAATTGAATCATGAATCATGAATCGAATCATGAATCATGAAATAAATCATGAATTGAATCAATATTCATGAACCATGAATTGAATCATGAAATAAATCATGAATCATGAATTGAATCATAAATCATGAATCATGAATTTAATCATGAATCATAATTTGAATCATGAATCACAAATTGAATCATGAATCATGAATTGAATCAGGAATTACGAATTGAATCATGCATCATGAATTGAATCATGAATCAGAAATTGAATCATGAATCATGAAATGAATCATGAAATGAATCATGAATCATGAATTGAATCATAAATCCTCAATTGAATCATGAATCGAATCATGAATCATAAAATAAATACTGAATTGAATCATGAATTGAATCATGAATCATGAATCGAATCATGAATCATGAAATAAATCATGAATTGAATCAAGATTCATGAACCATGAATTGAATCATGAAAGAAATCATGAATCATGAATTGAATCATAAATCATGAATCATAAATTTAATCATGAATCATGAATCGAATCATGAATTAAAAATTGAATCATGAATCATGAATCAAATCATAAATCATGAATTGAATCATGAATCATGAATCGAATCATGAATTGAATCATGAATCATAAATCATGAATTGAATCATAAATTATGAATCATGAATTTAATCATGAATCATATATCGAATCATGAATCATGAATCATGAATCAAATCATGAATTGAATCATAATTCATGAATTGAATTATGAATTGAATCAAGAATTGAATCATGCATTGAATCATGAATCATGAATTGAATCATGAATCATGAATTGAATCATGAATCATGAATCATGAATTGAATCATGAATTGAATCATGAATTATGAATCATAAATTGAATCATGAATTGAATCATGAATTAAATCATGAATCATGAAATGAATCATGAATCATGAATTGACTCATGAATCGTGAATTGAATCATGAATCATGAATCATGAAATGAATCATGAATCATGAATTAAATTATGAATCACAAATTGAATCATGCATCATGAATTGAACCATGAATTATAAATCGAATCATGAATCATGACTCATGAATCATGAATTAAATCATGAATCATGAATTGAATCATAAATCCTGAATTGAATCATGAATCGAATCATGAATCATAAAATAAAAAATGAATTGAATCATGAATTGAATCATGAATCATGAATCATGAATCGAATCATGAATCATGAAATAAATCATGATTTGAATCAAGATTCATGAACCATGAATTGAATCATGAAAGAAATCATGAATCATGAATTGAATCATAAATCATGAATCATAAATTTAATCATGAATCATGAATCGAATCATGAATTAAAAATTGAATCATGAATCATGAATCAAATCATGAATCATGAATTGAATCATGAATCATGAATCGAATCATGAATTGAATCATGAATCATAAATCATGAATTGAATCATAAATTATGAATCATGAATTTAATCATGAATCATATATCGAATCATGAATCATGAATCATGAATCAAATCATGAATTGAATCATAATTCATGAATTGAATTATGAATTGAATCAAGAATTGAATCATGCATTGAATCATGAATCATGAAATGAATCATGAATCATGAATCATGAATTGAATCATGAATTGAATCATGAATTATGAATCATAAATTGAATCATGAATTGAATCATGAATTAAATCATGAATCATGAAATGAATCATGAATCATGAATTGACTCATGAATCGTGAATTGAATCATGAATCATGAAATGAATCATGAAATGAATCATGAATCATGAATTAAATCATGAATCACAAATTGAATCATGCATCATGAATTGAACCATGAATTATAAATCGAATCATGAATCAAGAATCATGAATCATGAATTAAATCATGAATCATGAATTGAATCATAAATCATGAATTGAATCATGAATTGAATCATGAATCATGAATCGAATCATGAATCAGGAAATAAATCATGAATTGAATCATAAATCATGAATTGAATCATGAATTGAATCATGAATCATGAATTGAATTATGAATTGAATCAAGAATTGAATCATGCATTGAATCATGAATCATGAATTGAATCATGAATCATGAATTGAATCATGAATTATGAATCATAAATTCAATCATGAATTCAATCATGAATTAAATCATGAATCATGAAATGAATCATGAATCATGAATTCACTCATGAATCATGAATTGAATCATGAATCATGAATCATGAAATGAATCATGAAATGAATCATGAATCATGAATTAAATCATGAATCACAAGTTTAATCATGCATCATGAATTGAATCATGAATTATAAATCGAATCATGAATCATGAATCATGAATCATGAATTAAATCATTAATCATGAATCATAAATTGAATCATAAATCATGAATTGAATCATGAATTGAATCATGAATCATGAATCAAATCATGAATCATGAATTGAATTATGAATCATGAATTAAATCATGAATCATGAATCATAAATCAAGAATTGAATCATGAATCTTGAATCGAATCATGAATCATGAAATAAATCATGAATTGAGTCATGAATTGAATCATGAATCATGAATCGAATCATGAATCATGAAATAAATCATGAATTGAATCAAGATTCATGAACCATGAATTGAATCATGAAATAAATCATGAATCATGAATTGAATCATAAATCATGAATCATGAATTTAATCATGAATCATAATTTAAATCATGAATCACAAATTGAATCATGAATCATGAATTGAATCAGGAATTACGAATTGAATCATGCATCATGAATTGAATCATGAATCAGAAATCGAATCATGAATCATGAAATGAATCATGAAATGAATCATGAATCATGAATTGAATCATAAATCCTGAATTGAATCATGAATCGAATCATGAATCATAAAATAAATAATGAATTGAATCATGAATTGAATCATGAATCATGAATCGAATCATGAATCATGAAATAAATCATGAATTGAATCAAGATTCATGAACCATGAATTGAATCATGAAAGAAATCATGAATCATGAATTGAATCATAAATCATGAATCATAAATTTAATCATGAATCATGAATCGAATCATGAATTAAAAATTGAATCATGAATCATGAATCAAATCATAAATCATGAATTGAATCATGAATCATGAATCGAATCATGAATTGAATCATGAATCATAAATCATGAATTGAATCATAAATTATGAATCATGAATTTAATCATGAATCATATATCAAATCATGAATCATGAATCAAATCATGAATTGAATCATAATTCATGAATTGAATTATGAATTGAATCAAGAATTGAATAATGCATTGAATCATGAATCATGAATTGAATCATGAATCATGAATTGAATCATGAATCATGAATCATGAATTGAATCATGAATTGAATCATGAATTATGAATCATAAATTGAATCATGAATTGAATCATGAATTAAATCATGAATCATGAAATGAATCATGAATCATGAATTGACTCATGAATCGTGAATTGAATCATGAATCATGAATCATGAAATGAATCATGAATCATGAATTAAATCATGAATCACAAATTGAATCATGCATCATGAATTGAACCATGAATTATAAATCGAATCATGAATCATGACTCATGAATCATGAATTAAATCATGAATCATGAATTGAATCATAAATCCTGAATTGAATCATGAATCGAATCATGAATCATAAAATAAAAAATGAATTGAATCATGAATTGAATCATGAATCATGAATCATGAATCGAATCATGAATCATGAAATAAATCATGAATTGAATCAAGATTCATGAACCATGAATTGAATCATGAAAGAAATCATGAATCATGAATTGAATCATAAATCATGAATCATAAATTTAATCATGAATCGAATCATGAATTAAAAATTGAATCATGAATCATGAATCAAATCATGAATCATGAATTGAATCATGAATCATGAATCGAATCATGAATTGAATCATGAATCATAAATCATGAATTGAATCATAAATTATGAATCATGAATTTATATCATGAATCATATATCGAATCATGAATCATGATCATAAATCAAATCATGAATTGAATCATAATTCATGAATTGAATTATGAATTGAATCAAGAATTGAATCATGCTTAGAATCATGAATCATGAATTGAAATCATGAATCATGAATCATGAATTGAATCATGAATTGAATCATGAATTATGAATCATAAATTGAATCATGAATTGAATCATGAATAAAATCATGAATCATGAAATGAATATCATGAATCATGAATTGACTCATGAATCGTGATGAATATGAATCATGAATCATGAATCATGAAATGAATCATGAAATGAAATCATGAATTATGAATTAAATCATGAATCACAAATTGAATCATGCATCATGAATTGACCATGAATTATAAATCGAATCATGAATCATGAATCATGAATCATGAATTAAATCATGAATCATGAATTGAATTCATAAATCATGAATTGAATCATGAATTGAATCATGAATCATGAATCGAATCATGAATCAGAAAATAAATCATGAATTGAATCATAAATCATGAATTGAATCATGAATTGAATCATGAATCATGAATTGAATTATGGATTGAATCAAGAATTGAAATCATGCATTGAATCATGAATCATGAATTGAATCATGAATCATGAATTGAATCATGAATTATGAATCATAAATTCAATCATGAATTCAATCATGAATTAAATCATGAATCATGAAATGAATCATGAATCATGAATTCACTCATGAATCATGAATTGAATCATGATCATGAATCATGAAATGAATCATGAAATGAATCATGAACCATGAATTAAATCATTGAATCACAAGTTGAATCATGCATCATGAATTGAATCATGAATTATAAATCGAATCATGAATCATGAATCATGAATCATGAATTAAATCATTAATCATGAATCATAAATTGAATCATAAATCATGAATTGAATCATGAAATTGAATCATGAATCATGAATCGAATCATGAATCATGAATTGAATCATAAATCATGAATCATGAATCGAATTATGAATCATGAAAATAAATCATAAATGAATCAAGATTCATGAACCATAATGTAATCATGAATTAAATCATGAATCATGAATCATAAATCAAGAATTGAATCATGAATCATGAATCGAATCATGATTTATGAAATAAATCATGAATTGAATCATAAATTGAATCATGAATCATGAATCATGATCGAATCATGAATCATGAAATAAATCATGAATTGAATCAAGATTCATGAACCATGAATTGAATCATGAAATACATCATGAATCATGAATTGAATCATAAATCATGAATCATGAATTTAATCATGAATTATAATTCGAATCATGAATCATGATCATGATATCATGAATTGAATCATGAATCATGAATCGAATCATGAATCATGAATTGAATCATAAATCATGAATCGAATCATGAATTGAATCATGAATTCAAACATGAATAATGAATCGAATCATGAATCATGAATTGAATTATGAATCATGAATTAAATCATGAATCATGAATCATAAATCAAGAATTGAATCATGAATCTTGAATCGAATCATGAATCATGAAATAAATCATGAATTGAGTCATGAATTGAATCATGAATCATGAATCGAATCATGAATCATGAAATAAATCATGAATTGAATCAAGATTCATGAACCATGAATTGAATCATGAAATAAATCATGAATCATGAATTGAATCATAAATCATGAATCATGAATTTAATCATGAATCATAATTTGAATCATGAATCACAAATTGAATCATGAATCATGAATTGAATCAGGAATTACGAATTGAATCATGCATCATGAATTGAATCATGAATCAGAAATCGAATCATGAATCATGAAATGAATCATGAAATGAATCAGAAATCGAATCATGAATCATGAAATGAATCATGAATCATGAATTGAATCATAAATCCTGAATTGAATCATGAATCGAATCATGAATCATAAAATAAATAATGAATTGAATCATGAATTGAATCATGAATCATGAATCATGAATCGAATCATGAATCATGAAATAAATCATGAATTGAATCAAGATTCATGAACCATGAATTGAATCATGAAAGAAATCATGAATCATGAATTGAATCATAAATCATGAATCATAAATTTAATCATGAATCATGAATCGAATCATGAATTAAAAATTGAATCATGAATTATGAATCAAATCATGAATCATGAATTGAATCATGAATCATGAATCGAATCATGAATTGAATCATGAATCTTAAATCATGAATTGAATCATAAATTATGAATCATGAATTTAATCATGAATCATATATCGAATCATGAATCATGAATCATGAATCAAATCATGAATTGAATCATAATTCATGAATTGAATTATGAATTGAATCAAGAATTGAATCATGCATTGAATCATGAATCATGAATTGAATCATGAATCAAGAATTGAATTATGAATCATGAATCATGAATTGAATCATGAATTGAATCATGAATTATGAATCATAAATTGAATCATGAATTGAATCATGAATTAAATCATAATTCATGAAATGAATCATGAATCATGAATTGACTCATGAATCGTGAATTGAATCATGAATCACAAATTGAATCATGCATCATGAATTGAACCATGAATTATAAATCGAATCATGAATCATGAATCATGAATCATGAATTAAATCATGAATCATGAATTGAATCATAAATCATGAATTGAATCATGAATTGAATCATGAATCATGAATCGAATCATGAATCATGAAATAAATCATGAATTGAATCATAAATCATGAATTGAATCATGAATTGAATCATGAATCATGAATTGAATTATGAATTGAATCAAGAATTGAATCATGCATTGAATCATGAATCATGAATTGAATCATGAATCATGAATTGAATCATGAATCATGAATTGAATCATGAATCATGAATTGAATCATGAATTGAATCATGAATTATGAATCATAAATTCAATCATGAATTAAATCATGAATCATGAAATGAATCATGAATCATGAATTCACTCATGAATCATGAATTGAATCATGAATCATGAATCATGAAATGAATCATGAAATGAATCATGAATCATGAATTAAATCATGAATCACAAATTGAATCATGCATCATGAATTGAATCATGAATTATAAATCGAATCATGAATCATGAATCATGAATCATGAATTAAATCATTAATCATGAATCATGAATTGAATCATAAATCATGAATTGAATCATGAATTGAATCATGAATCAAATCATGAATCATGAATTAAATCATAAATCATGAATCATGAATCGAATCATGAATCATGAAATAAATCATAAATTGAATCAAGATTCATGAACCATAAATGTAATCATAAATCATGAATCGAATCATGAATCAAGAATTGAATCATGAATCATGAATCGAATCATGAATCATGAATTGAATAATGAATCATGAATCATGAATCGAATCATGAATTGAATCATGAATCATGAATCATGAATTGAATCATAAAACATGAATTATAAAAAGAATCATGAATTGAATCATGAATTAAATAATGAATCATGAAATGAATCATGAATCATGAATTGACTCATGAATCATGAATTGAATCATGAATTAAATCATGAATCATGAAATGAATCATGAATCATGAATTGACTCATGAATCATGAATTGAATCATGAATCATGAATCATGAATTAAATCATGAATCACAAATTGAATCATGCATCATGAATTGAATCATGAATCGAATCATGAATCATGAATCATGAATTAAATCATGAATCATGAATTGAATCATAAATCATGAATTGAATCATGAATTGAATCATGAATCATGAATCGAATCATGAAATAAATCATGAATTGAATCATAAATCATGAATTGAATCATGAATTGAATCATGAATCATGAATTGAATTATGAATTGAATAAAGAATTGAATCATGCATTGAATCATGAATCATGAATTGAATCATGAATCATGAAATGAATCATGAATCATGAATTGAATCATGAATCATGAATTGAATCATGAATCATGAATTGAATCAGGAATCACGAATTAAATCATGCATCATGAATTGAATCATGAATCATAAATCGAATCATGAATCATGAAATGAATCATGAAATGAATCATGAATCATGAATTGAATCATGAATCACGAATTGAATCATGCATCATGAATTGAATCATGAATCATGAATCGAATCATGAAATAAATAATGAATTGAATCATGAATTGAATCATGAATCATGAATCATGAATCGAATCATGAATCATGAAATAAATCATGAATTAAATCAAGATTCATGAACCATGAATTGAATCATGAAATAAATCATGAATCATGAATTGAATCATAAATCATGAATCATAAATTTAATCATGAATCATGAATCGAATCATGAATTAAAAATTGAATCATGAATCATAAATTTAATCATGAATCATGAATCGAATCATGAATTAAAAATTGAATCATGAATCATGAATCAAATCATGAATCATGAATTGAATCATGAATCATGAATCGAATCATGAATTGAATCATGAATCATGAATCATGAATTGAATCATAAATTATGAATCATGAATTGAATCATGAATCATATATCGAATCATGAATCATGAATCATGAATCGATTCATGAATTGAATCATGAATCATGAATTGAATTATGAATTGAATCAAGAATTGAATCATGCATTGAATCATGAATCATGAATTGAATCATGAATCATGAATTTAATCATGAATCATGAATCATGAATTGAATCATGAATTGAATCATGAATTATGAATCATAAATTGAATCATGAATTGAATCATGAATTAAATCATGAATCATGAAATGAATCATGAATCATGAATCATGAAATGAATCATGAAATGAATCATGAATCATGAATTAAATCATGAATCACAAATTGAATCATGCATCATGAATTGAATCATGAATCGAATCATGAATCATGAATCATGAATTAAATCATGAATCATGAATTGAATCATAAATCATGAATTGAATCATGAATTGAATCATGAATCATGAATCGAATCATGAATCATGAAATAAATCATGAATTGAATCATAAATCATGAATTGAATCATGAATTGAATCATGAATCATGAATTGAATTATGAATTGAATCAAGAATTGAATCATGCATTGAATCATGAATCATGAATTGAATCATGAATCATGAATTGAATCATGAATCATGAATCACAAATTGAATCATGAATTGAATCATGAATTATGAATCATAAATTGAATCATGAATTGAATCATAAATCATGAATCATGAATTTAATCATGAATCATAATTTGAATCATGAATCACAAATTGAATCATGAATCATGAATTGAATCAGGAATTACGAATTGAATCATGCATCATGAATTGAATCATGAATCAGAAATCGAATCATGAATCATGAAATGAATCATGAAATGAATCAGAAATCGAATCATGAATCATGAAATGAATCATGAATCATGAATTGAATTATAAATCCTGAATTGAATCATGAATCGAATCATGAATCATAAAATAAATAATGAATTGAATCATGAATTGAATCATGAATCATGAATCATGAATCGAATCATGAATCATGAAATAAATCATGAATTGAATCAAGATTCATGAACCATGAATTGAATCATGAAAGAAATCATGAATCATGAATTGAATCATAAATCATGAATCATAAATTTAATCATGAATCATGAATCGAATCATGAATTAAAAATTGAATCATGAATCATGAATCAAATCATGAATCATGAATTGAATCATGAATCATGAATCGAATCATGAATTGAATCATGAATCTTAAATCATGAATTGAATCATAAATTATGAATCATGAATTTAATCATGAATCATATATCGAATCATGAATCATGAATCATGAATCAAATCATGAATTGAATCATAATTCATGAATTGAATTATGAATTGAATCAAGAATTGAATCATGCATTGAATCATGAATCATGAATTGAATCATGAATCAAGAATTGAATTATGAATCATGAATCATGAATTGAATCATGAATTGAATCATGAATTATGAATCATAAATTGAATCATGAATTGAATCATGAATTAAATCATGAATCATGAAATGAATCATGAATCATGAATTGACTCATGAATCGTGAATTGAATCATGAATCACAAATTGAATCATGCATCATGAATTGAACCATGAATTATAAATCGAATCATGAATCATGAATCATGAATCATGAATTAAATCATGAATCATGAATTGAATCATAAATCATGAATTGAATCATGAATTGAATCATGAATCATGAATCGAATCATGAATTATGAATCGAATCATGAATCATGAAATAAATCATGAATTGAATCATAAATCATGAATTGAATCATGAATTGAATCATGAATCATGAATTGAATTATGAATTGAATCAAGAATTGAATCATGCATTGAATCATGAATCATGAATTGAATCATGAATCATGAATTGAATCATGAATCATGAATTGAATCATGAATTGAATCATGAATTATGAATCATAAATTCAATCATGAATTAAATCATGAATCATGAAATGAATCATGAATCATGAATTCACTCATGAATCATGAATTGAATCATGAATCATGAATCATGAAATGAATCATGAAATGAATCATGAATCATGAATTAAATCATGAATCACAAATTGAATCATGCATCATGAATTGAATCATGAATTATAAATCGAATCATGAATCATGAATCATGAATCATGAATTAAATCATTAATCATGAATCATGAATTGAATCATAAATCATGAATTGAATCATGAATTGAATCATGAATCATGAATCGAATCATGAATCATGAATTAAATCATAAATCATGAATCATGAATCGAATCATGAATCATGAAATAAATCATAAATTGAATCAAGATTCATGAACCATAAATGTAATCATGAATCATGAATCGAATCATGAATCATGAATTGAATAATGAATCATGAATCATGAATCGAATCATGAATTGAATCATGAATCATGAATCTTGAATTGAATCATAAAACATGAATCATAAATTGAATCATGAATTGAATCATGAATTAAATAATGAATCATGAAATGAATCATGAATCATGAATTGACTCATGAATCATGAATTGAATCATGAATTAAATCATGAATCATGAAATGAATCATGAATCATGAATTGACTCATGAATCATGAATTGAATCATGAATCATGAAATGAATCATGAAATAAATCATGAATCATGAATTAAATCATGAATCACAAATTGAATCATGCATCATGAATTGAATCATGAATCGAATCATGAATCATGAATCATGAATTAAATCATGAATCATGAATTGAATCATAAATCATGAATTGAATCATGAATTGAATCATGAATCATGAATCGAATCATGAATCATGAAATAAATCATGAATTGAATCATAAATCATGAATTGAATCATGAATTGAATCATGAATCATGAATTGAATTATGAATTGAATAAAGAATTGAATCATGCATTGAATCATGAATCATGAATTGAATCATGAATCATGAAATGAATCATGAATCATGAATTGAATCATGAATCATGAATTGAATCAGGAATCACGAATTGAATCATGCATCATGAATTGAATCATGAATCATAAATCGAATCATGAATCATGAAATGAATCATGAAATGAATCATGAATCATGAATTGAATCATGAATCACGAATTGAATCATGCATCATGAATTGAATCATGAATCATGAATCGAATCATGAATCATGAAATAAATAATGAATTGAATCATGAATTGAATCATGAATCATGAATCGAATCATGAATCATGAAATAAATCATGAATTAAATCAAGATTCATGAACCATGAATTGAATCATGAAATAAATCATGAATCATGAATTGAATCATAAATCATGAATCATAAATTTAATCATGAATCATGAATCGAATCATGAATTAAAAATTGAATCATGAATCATAAATTTAATCATGAATCATGAATCGAATCATGAATTAAAAATTGAATCATGAATCATGAATCAAATCATGAATCATGAATTGAATCATGAATCATGAATCGAATCATGAATTGAATCATGAATCATGAATCATGAATTGAATCATAAATTATGAATCATGAATTGAATCATGAATCATATATCGAATCATGAATCATGAATCATGAATCGAATCATGAATTGAATCATGAATCATGAATTGAATTATGAATTGAATCAAGAATTGAATCATGCATTGAATCATGAATAATGAATTGAATCATGAATCATGAATTTAATCATGAATCATGAATTGAATCATGAATTGAATCATGAATTATGAATCATAAATTGAATCATGAATTGAATCATGAATTAAATCATGAATCATGAAATGAATCATGAATCATGAATCATGAAATGAATCATGAAATGAATCATGAATCATGAATTAAATCATGAATCAGAAATTGAATCATGCATCATGAATTGAATCATGAATCGAATCATGAATCATGAATCATGAATTAAATCATGAATCATGAATTGAATCATAAATCATGAATTGAATCATGAATTGAATCATGAATCATGAATCGAATCATGAATCATGAAATAAATCATGAATTGAATCATAAATCATGAATTGAATCATGAATTGAATCATGAATCATGAATTGAATTATGAATTGAATCAAGAATTGAATCATGCATTGAATCATGAATCACAAATTGAATCATGAATTGAATCATGAATTATGAATCATAAATTGAATCATGAATTGAATCATGAATTAAATCATGAATCATTAAATGAATCATGAATCATGAATAGACTCATGAATCATGAATTGAATCATGAATCATGAATCATGAAATGAATCATGAATCATGAATTGAATCATGAATCATGAATCGAATCATGAATCATGAAATAAATCATGAATTGAATCATAAATCATGAATTGAATCATGAATTGAATCATGAATCATGAATTGAATTATGAATTGAATCAAGAATTGAATCATGCATTGAATCATGAATCATGAATTGAATCATGAATCATGAATTGAATCATGAATCATGAATCATGAATTGAATCATGAATTGAATCATGAATTATGAATCATAAATTCAATCATGAATTCAATCATGAATTAAATCATGAATCATGAAATGCATCATGAATCATGAATTCACTCATGAATCATGAATTGAATCATGAATCATGAATCATGAAATGAATCATGAATCATGAATTAAATCATGAATCACAAATTGAATCATGCATCATGAATTGAATCATGAATTATAAATCGAATCATGAATCATGAATCATGAATCATGAATTAAATCATTAATCATGAATCATGAATTGAATCATAAATCATGAATTGAATCATGAATTGAATCATGAATCATGAATCGAATCATGAATCATGAATTGAATCATAAATCATGAATCATGAATCGAATCATGAATCATGAAATAAATCATAAATTGAATCAAGATTCATGAACCATAAATGTAATCATGAATCATGAATCGAATCATGAATTAAGAATTGAATCATGAATCATGAATCGAATCATGAATCATGAATTGAATAATGAATCATGAATCATGAATCGAATCATGAATTGAATCATTAATTATGAATCATGAATTGAATCATAAAACATGAATCATGAATTTAATCATAATTCATATATCGAATTATGAATCATGAATCGAATCATGAATTTAATCATAAATCATGAATCATGAATCGAATCATGAATTGAATCATGAATCATGAATCATGAATTGAATTATGAATCATGAATCGAATCATGAATCATGTATTGAATCATGAATTGAATCATGAATCATGAATGATGAATTGAATCATGAATCATGAATTGAATCATGAATCATGAATTGAATCATGAGTCATGAATTGAATCATGAGTCATGAATGATGAATTGAATCATGAATCATGAATCGAATCATGAATTGAATCATGAATGATGAATTGAATCATGAATCATGATTTGAATCATGAATCATGAATCATAAAATGAATCATGAATCATGAATTGAATCATAAATCATGAATTGAATCAAGATTTATGAACCATGAATTGAATCATGAAATAAATCATGAATCATGAATTGAATCATAAATCATGAATCATGAATTTAATCATGAATTATAATTCGAATCATGAATCATGAATCATGAATTGAATCATGAATCATGAATCGAATCATGAATCATGAATTGAATCATAAATCATGAATCGAATCATGAATTGAATCATGAATTCAAACATGAATCATGAATCGAATCATGAATCATGAATTGAATTATGAATCATGAATTAAATCATGAATCATGAATCATAAATCAAGAATTGAATCATGAATCTTGAATCTAATCATGAATCATGAAATAAATCATGAATTGAGTCATGAATTGAATCATGAATCATGAATCGAATCATGAATCATGAAATAAATCATGAATTGAATCAAGATTCATGAACCATGAATTGAATCATGAAATAAATCATGAATCATGAATTGAATCATAAATCATGAATCATGAATTTAATCATGAATCATAATTTGAATCATGAATCACAAATTGAATCACGAATCATGAATTGAATCAGGAATTACGAATTGAATTATGCATCATGAATTGAATCATGAATCAGAAATCGAATCATGAATCATGAAATGAATCATGAAATGAATCATGAATCATGAATTGAATCATAAATCCTGAACTGAATCATGAATCGAATCATGAATCATAAAATAAATAATGAATTGAATCATGAATTGAATCATGAATCATGAATCATGAATCTTGAATCGAATCATGAATCATGAAATAAATCATGAATTGAGTCATGAATTGAATCATGAATCATGAATCGAATCATGAATCATGAAATAAATCATGAATTGAATCAAGATTCATGAACCATGAATTGAATCATGAAAGAAATCATGAATCATGAATTGAATCATAAATCATGAATCATAAATTTAATCATGAATCATGAATCGAATCATGAATTAAAAATTGAATCATGAATCATGAATCAAATCATGAATCATGAATTGAATCATGAATCATGAATCGAATCATGAATTGAATCATGAATCATAAATCATGAATTGAATCATAAATTATGAATCATGAATTTAATCATGAATCATATATCGAATCATGAATCATGAATCATGAATCGAATCATGAATTGAATCATAATTCATGAATTGAATTATGAATTGAATCAAGAATTGAATCATGCATTGAATCATGAATCATGAATTGAATCATGAATCATGAATTGAATCATGAATCATGAATCATGAATTGAATCATGAATTGAATCATGAATTATGAATCATAAATTGAATCATGAATTGAATCATGAATTAAATCATGAATTGAATTATGAATTGAATCAAGAATTGAATCATGCATTGAATCATGAATCATGAATTGAATCATGAATCATGAATTGAATCATGAATCATGAATCATGAATTGAATCATGAATTGAATCATGAATTATGAATCATAAATTGAATCATGAATTGACTCATGAATCGTGAATTGAATCATGAATCATCAATCATGAAATGAATCATGAAATGAATCATGAATCATGAATTAAATCATGAATCACAAATTGAATCATGCATCATGAATTGAACCATGAATTATAAATCGAATCATGAATCATGAATCATGAATCATGAATTAAATCATGAATCATGAATTGAATCATAAATCATGAATTGAATCATTAATTGAATCATGAATCATGAATCGAATCATGAATCATGAAATAAATCATGAATTGAATCATAAATCATGAATTGAATCATGAATTGAATCATGAATCATGAATTGAATTATGAATTGAATCAAGAATTGAATCATGCATTGAATCATGAATCATGAATTGAATCATGAATCATGAATTGAATCATGAATCATGAATCATGAATTGAATCATGAATTGAATCATTAATTATGAATCATAAATTCAATCATGAATTCATTCATGAATTAAATCATGAATCATGAAATGAATCATGAATCATGAATTCACTCATGAATCATGAATTGAATCATGAATCATGAATTGAATCATGAATCATGAATCATGAAATGAATCATGAAATGAATCATGAATCATGAATTAAATCATGAATCACAAATTGAATCATGCATCATGAATTGAATCATGAATTATAAATCGAATCATGAATCATGAATCATGAATCATGAATTAAATCATTAATCATGAATCATGAATTGAATCATAAATCATGAATTGAATCATGAATTGAATCATGAATCATGAATCGAATCATGAATCATGAATTGAATCATAAATCATGAATCGAATCATGAATCATGAATTGAATAATGAATCATGAATCATGAATCGAATCATGAATTGAATCATGAATCATGAATTTAATCATAAAACATGAATCATAAATTGAATCATGAATTGAATCATGAATTAAATAATGAATCATGAAATGAATCATGAATCATGAATTGACTCATGAATCATGAATTGAATCATGAATTAAATCATGAATCATGAAATGAATCATGAATCATGAATTGACTCATGAATCATGAATTGAATCATGAATCATGAATTGAATCATGAATCATGAATCATGAATCATGAATCATGAAATGAATCATGAATCATGAATTAAATCATGAATCACAAATTGAATCATGCATCATGAATTGAATCATGAATCGAATCATGAATCATGAATCATGAATTAAATCATGAATCATGAATTGAATCATAAATCATGAATTGAATCATGAATTGAAACATGAATCATAATTCGAATCATGAATCATGAAATAAATCATGAATTGAATCATAAATCATGAATTCAATCATGAATTGAATCATGAATCATGAATTGAATTATGAATTGAATCAAGAATTGAATCATGAATTGAATCATGAATCATGAATTGAATCATGAATCATGAAATGAATCATGAATCATGAATTGAATCATGAATCATGAATTGAATCAGGAATCACGAATTGAATCATGCATCATGAATTGAATCATGAATCATAAATCGAATCATGAATCATGAAATGAATCATGAAATGAATCATGAATCATGAATTGAATCATGAATCACGAATTGAATCATGCATCATGAATTGAATCATGAATCATGAATCGAATCATGAATCATGAAATAAATAATGAATTGAATCATGAATTGAATCATGAATCATGAAACATGAATCGAATCATGAATCATGAAATAAATCATGAATTAAATCAAGATTCATGAACCATGAATTGAATCATGAAATAAATCATGAATCATGAATTGAATCATAAATCATGAATCATAAATTT
The DNA here is from genome assembly GCF_038048845.1 of Mixophyes fleayi. Taxonomy (NCBI): domain Eukaryota; kingdom Metazoa; phylum Chordata; class Amphibia; order Anura; family Limnodynastidae; genus Mixophyes; species Mixophyes fleayi. The sequence goes on along the minus strand of NW_027446691.1, from coordinate 14,585 downwards.
AATCATGAATCATGAATCGAATCATGAATTAAAAATTGAATCATGAATCAAATCATGAATCATGAATTTAATCATGAATCATGAATCGAATCATGAATTGAATCATGAATCTTGAATCATGAATTGAATCATAAATTATGAATCATGAATTGAATCATGAATCATATATCGAATCATGAATCATGAATCATGAATCGAATCATGAATTGAATCATGAATCATGAATTGAATTATGAATTGAATCAAGAATTGCATCATGCATTGAATCATGAATCATGAATTGAATCATGAATCATGAATTTAATCATGAATCATGAATTGAATCATGAATTATGAATCATAAATTGAATCATGAAGCGAATCATGAATTGAATCATGAATCATGAATTTAATTATGAATCATGAATTGAATCATGAATCTTGAATTGAATTTTGAGTCATGAATCATGAATTGAATCATGAATCATGAATCAAATCATGAATTGAATCATGAATCATGAATTGAATCATTAATCATGAATTGAAGTATGAATTATGAATCATGAATAGAATCATGAATCATGAATTGAATCATGAATAATGATTCTTGAATTGAATCATGAATCATAAATCATGAATTGAATCATGAATCATGAATTGAATTATGAATCATAAAATGAATCATGAAATGAATCATGAATCATGAATTGAATCATAAATCATAAATTGAATCATGAATCATGAATCGAATCATGAATCATGAATTGAATCATGAATTGAATCATGAATCATGAATTGAATCATGAACCATGTAATGAATCATGAATTGAATCATGAATCATGAATTGAATTATGAATTGAATCAAGAATTGAATCATGCATTGAATCATGAATCATGAATTAAATCATGAATCATGAATTGAATTATGAATCATTAATTGAATCTTGAACCATGAATCATGAATTGAATCATGAATTGAATCATGAATTATAAATCATAAATTGAATCATGAATTTAATCATGAATTAAATCATGAATCATGAAATAAATCATGAATCATGAATTGACTCATGAATCATGAATTGAATCATGAATCATGAATCATGAAATGAATCATGAAATGAATCATGAATCATGAATTTCAATCATGAATCACAAATTGAATCATGCATCACGAATTGAATCATGAATTATAAATCGAATCATGAATCATGAATCATGAATTAAATCATGAATCATGAATCATGAATTGAATCATAAATCCTGAATTGAATCATGAATTGAATCATGAAATAAATCATGAATCATGAATTTAATCATGAATCATAATTCAAATCATGAATCATGAATCAAGAATTCAATCATGAATCATGAATCGAATCATGAATTTATGAATTGACTCATGAATCATGAATCGAATCATGAATTGAATCATGAATCATGAAATGAATCATGAATCATGAATTGAATCATGTATCATGAATTGAATCATGAATCATTAATCAAGAATTGAATCATGAATCATGAATTGAATCATGAATCATGAAATGTATCATGAATTGAATCATGAATTCAAACATGAATCATGAATCGAATCATGAATCATGAATTGAATTATGAATTGAATCATGAAATGAATCATGAATTGAATCATGAATTTTGAATTCAATCATGAATCATGAAATGAATCATGAAATGAATCATGAATCATGAATTGAATCATGAATCATGAATTGAATCATGAATCATAAATCGAATCATGAATCATGAATTGAATCATGAATCATGAATCATGATTTATGAATTGAATCATGAATCATGAATTGAATCATGAATCATGAATCGAATCATGAATCATGAATCATGAATTGAATCATGAATTATAAATCATAAGTTGAATCATGAATTGAATCATGAATTGAATCATGAATCATGAAATGAATCAAGAATCATGAATTGAATCATGAATCATGAATTGAATCATGAATCATGAATCTTGAATTGAATCATGAATCATAAATTGAATCATGAATTGAATCATGAATTGAATCATGAATCATGAAAGGAATCATGAATCATGAATTGAATAGTGAATCATGAATTGAATCAGGAATCATGAATCATAAATTGAATCATGAATTGAATCATGAATTATAAATCATAAGTTGAATCATGAATTGAATCATTAATTGAATCGTGAATCATGAATCATGAAATGAATCATGAATCATGCATTGAATGATGAATTATGAATCATGAATCACATCATGAATCATGAATTGAATCATGAATCATGAATTGAATCATGAATCATTAATCATGAATTGAATCATGAATCATGAATCATGAATTGAATCATGAATTGAATCATGAATTATAAATCATAAGTTAATTCATGAATTGAATCATTAATTGAATCATGAATCATGAATCATGAAATGAATCATGAATCGAATCATGAATTTTGAATTGAATCATGAATCATGAAATGAATCATGAAATGAATCATGAATTGAATCATGAATCATGAATTGAATCATGAATCAAAAATCGAATCATGAATCATGAATGGAATCATGAATCATGAATCATGAATCGAATCATGAATCATGAATTGAATCATAAATCATGAAATGAATCATGAATTGAATCATGAATTCAAACATGAATCATGAATCGAATCATGAATAATGAATTGAATTATGAATTGAATCAAGAATTGAATAAATAATTGAAACATAAATCCTGAATCGAATCATGATTCATGAATTGAATCATGAATCATGAATTGAATCATGAATCATGAATCATGAATTGAATCATGAATTGAATCATGAATTATAAATCATAAGTTGAATCATGAATTGAATCATGAATTGAATCATGAATCATGAAATGAATCATGAATCATGAATTGAATCATGAATCATGAATTGAATCATGAACCATGAATCTTGAATTGAATCATGAATCATAAATTGAATCATGAATTGAATCATGAATTGAATCATGAATCATGAAAGGAATCATGAATCATGAATTGAATCATGAATCATGAATTGAATCAGGAATCATGAATCATAAATTGAATCATGAATTGAATCATGAATCATGAATTGAATGATGAATGATGAATTATGAATTGAATCATGAATCATGAATTGAATCAGGAATCATGAATTGAATCATGAATCATGAATCATGAATTGAATCATGAATTGAATCATGAATTATAAATCATAAGTTGAATCATGAATTTTGAATTCAATCATGAATCATGAAATGAATCATGAAATTAATCATGAATCATGAATAAATCATGAATCATGAATTGAATCATGAATCATAAATCGAATCATGAATCATGAATTGAATCATGAATCATGAATCATGAATCGAATCATGAATCATGAATTGAATCATGAATCATGAATCACGAATCATGAATTGAATCATGAATCATGAATTGAATCATGAATCATGAATCGAATCATGAATCATGAATCATGAATTGTATCATGAATCATAAATTGAATCATGAATTGAATCATGAATTATGAATCATAAATTGAATCATGAATTGAATCATAAATTGAATCATGAATCATGAAATGAATCATGAATCATGTATTGAATCATGAATCATGAATTGAATCAGGAATCATGAATCATGAAATGAATCATGAATCATGAATTGAATCATGAATCACGAATTGAATCATGCATCATGAATTGAATCATGAATTATAAATCGAATCATGAATTATGTAATAAATCATGAATTGAATCATGAATTGAATCTTGAATTGAATCATGAATCATGAAATAAATCATGAATTGAATAAAGATTCATGAACTATGAATTGAATCATAAATCATGAATCATGAATTTAATCATGAATCATAATTTGAATCATGAATCATGATTCAAGAATTGAATCATGAATCATAAATTGAATCATGAATCATGAATTGAATCATGAATCATGAATCGAATCATGAATCATGAATTGAATCATGAATAATGAATTAAATCATAAATCATAAATCAAGAATTGAATCATGAATCATAATTCGAATCATGAATCATGAAATAAATCATGAATTGAATCATGAATTTAATCATGAATCATGAATCATGAATCGAATCATGAATCATGAAATAAATCATGAATTGAATCAAGATTCATGAACCATGAATTGAATCATGAAATAAATCATGAATCATGAATTGAATCATAAATCATGAATCATGAATTTAATCATGAATCATAATTCGAATCATGAATCATGAATCATGAATTGAATCATGAATCATGAATCGAATCATAAATAATGAATTGAATCATAAATCATGAATTGAATTATGAATTGAATCAAGAATTGAATCATGCAATGAATCATGAATCATGAATTGAATCTTGAATCATGAATCATGAATTGAATCATGAATTGAATCATGAATTATGAATCATAAATTCAATCATGAATTCGATCATGAATTAAATCATGAATCATGAAATGAATCATGAATCATGAATTGACTCATGAATCATGAATTGACTCATGAATCATGAAATGAATCATGAAATGAATCATGAATCA
>NW_027446690.1:0-47979 GCF_038048845.1 Mixophyes fleayi | reverse complement strand
TTTAGAAACAATGATTTACATCAATCCTTTTACATAATTCTTGTTTCTCATGACATTTCTACCATTGCCCACAATTATCAACTTTCTAAGTCTTTCTGAGTAGGAGAAATCGCAAAACATAGTCATTTCTTCATTGCCGTACAAAAACAACGCTTTTTGCATTCCTGTCTCACTTTCTCTTAGAAACAATGATTTACATCAATCCTTTTACATAATTCTTGTTGCTCATGACATTTCTAACATTCCCCACAATTATCAACTTTCTAAGTCTTTCTAAACAGGAGAAATCGCAAAACATAGTCATTTCTTCATTGCCGTACAAAAACAACGCTTTTTTGCATTCCTGTCTCACTTTCTCTTAGAAACAATGATTTACATCAATCCTTTTACATAATTCTTGTTTCTCATGACATTTCTAACATTGCCCACAATTATCAACTTTCTAAGTCTTTCTGAGCAGGAGAAATCGCAAAACATAGTCATTTCTTCATTGCCGTCCAAAAACAACGCTTTTTTGCATTCCTGTCTCACTTTCTCTTAGAAACAATGATTTACATCAATCCTTTTACATAATTCTTGTTTCTCATGACATTTCTAACATTGCCCACAATTATCAACTTTCTAAGTCTTTCTGAGTAGGAGAAATCGCAAAACATAGTCATTTCTTCATTGCCGTACAAAAACAACGCTTTTTGCATTCCTGTCTCACTTTCTCTTAGAAACAATGATTTACATCAATCCTTTTACATAATTCTTGTTGCTCATGACATTTCTAACATCCCCACAATTATCAACTTTCTAAGTCTTTCTGAGCAGGAGAAATCGCAAAACATAGTCATTTCTTCATTGCCGTCCAAAAACAACGCTTTTTTGCATTCCTGTCTCACTTTCTCTTAGAAACAATGATTTACATCAATCCTTTTACATAATTCTTGTTTCTCATGACATTTCTAACATTGCCCACAATTATCAACTTTCTAAGTCTTTCTGAGCAGGAGAAATCGCAAAACATAGTCATTTCTTCATTGCCGTCCAAAAACAACGCTTTTTTACACTCCTGTCTCCCTTTCTCTTGGAAACAATGACTTACATCAATTCTTTTACATAATTCTTGTTTCTCATGACATTTCTAACATTGCCCACAATTATCAACTTTCTAAGTCTTTCTGAGCAGGAGAAATCGCAAAACATAGTCATTTCTTCATTGCCGTCCAAAAACAACGCTTTTTTACACTCCTGTCTCCCTTTCTCTTGGAAACAATGACTTACATCAATTCTTTTACATAATTCTTGTTTCTCATGACATTTCTAACATTGCCCACAATTATCAACTTTCTAAGTCTTTCTGAGCAGGAGAAATCGCAAAACATAGTCATTTCTTCATTGCCGTCCAAAAACAACGCTTTTTTACACTCCGGTCTCCCTTTCTCTTGGAAACAATGACTTACATCAATTCTTTTACATAATTCTTGTTTCTCATGACATTTCTAACATTGCCCACAATTATCAACTTTCTAAGTCTTTCTGAGCAGGAGAAATCGCAAAACAGTCATTTCTTCATTGCCGTCCAAAAACAACGCTTTTTTACACTCCGGTCTCCCTTTCTCTTGGAAACAATGACTTACATCAATTCTTTTACATAATTCTTGTTTCTCATGACATTTCTAACATTGCCCACAATTATCAACTTTCTAAGTCTTTCTGAGCAGGAGAAATCGCAAAACATAGTCATTTCTTCATTGCCGTCCAAAAACAATGCTTTTTTACACTCCTGTCTCCCTTTCTCTTGGAAACAATGACTTACATCAATTCTTTTACATAATTCTTGTTTGTCATGACATTTCTAACATTGCCCACAATTATCAACTTTCTAAGTCTTTCTGAGCAGGAGAAATCGCAAAACATAGTCATTTCTTCATTGCCGTCCAAAAACAAGACTTTTTTACACTCCGGTCTCCCTTTCTCTTGGAAACAATGACTTACATCAATTCTTTTACATAATTCTTGTTTCTCATGACATTTCTAACATTGCCCACAATTATCAACTTTCTAAGTCTTTCTGAGCAAGAGAAATCGCAAAACAGTCATTTCTTCATTGCCGTCCAAAAACAACGCTTTTTTACACTCCGGTCTCCCTTTCTCTTGGAAACAATGACTTACATCAATTCTTTTACATAATTCTTGTTTCTCATGACATTTCTACCATTGCCCACAATTATCAACTTTCTAAGTCTTTCTGAGCAGGAGAAATCGCAAAACATAGTCATTTCTTCATTGCCGTCCAAAAACAACGCTTTTTTACACTCCTGTCTCCCTTTCTCTTGGAAACAATGACTTACATCAATTCTTTTACATAATTCTTGTTTCTCATGACATTTCTAACATTGCCCACAATTATCAACTTTCTAAGTCTTTCTGAGCAAGAGAAATCAAAAAAACAGTCATTTCTTCATTGCCGTCCAAAAACAACGCTTTTTTACACTCCGGTCTCCCTTTCTCTTGGAAACAATGACTTACATCAATTCTTTTACATAATTCTTGTTTCTCATGACATTTCTAACATTGCCCACAATTATCAACTTTCTAAGTCTTTCTGAGCAGGAGAAATCGCAAAACATAGTCATTTCTTCATTGCCGTCCAAAAAAAACGCTTTTTTACACTCCTGTCTCCCTTTCTTTTGGAAACAATGACTTACATCAATTCTTTTACATAATTCTTGTTTCTCATGACATTTCTAACATTGCCCACAATTATCAACTTTCTAAGTCTTTCTGAGCAGGAGAAATCGCAAAACATAGTCATTTCTTCATTGCCGTCCAAAAACAACGCTTTTTTGCATTCCTGTCTCACTTTCTCTTAGAAACAATGATTTATATCAATTCTTTTACATAATTCTTGTTTCTCATGACATTTCTACCATTGCCCACAATTATCAACTTTCTAAGTCTTTCTGAGCAGGAGAAATCCCAAAACATAGTCATTTCTTCATTGCCGTACAAAAACAACGCTTTTTGCATTCCTGTCTCACTTTCTCTTAGAAACAATGATTTACATCAATCCTTTTACATAATTCTTGTTTCTCATGACATTTCTAACATTGCCCACAATTATCAACTTTCTAAGTCTTTCTGAGCAGGAGAAATCGCAAAACATAGTCATTTCTTCATTGCCGTCCAAAAACAACGCTTTTTTACACTCCTGTCTCCCTTTCTCTTGGAAACAATGACTTACATCAATTCTTTTACATAATTCTTGTTTCTCATGACATTTCTAACATTGCCCACAATTATCAACTTTCTAAGTCTTTCTGAGCAGGAGAAATCGCAAAACATAGTCATTTCTTCATTGCCGTCCAAAAACAACGCTTTTTTACACTCCGGTCTCCCTTTCTCTTGGAAACAATGACTTACATCAATTCTTTTACATAATTCTTGTTTCTCATGACATTTCTAACATTGCCCACAATTATCAACTTTCTAAGTCTTTCTGAGCAGGAGAAATCGCAAAACAGTCATTTCTTCATTGCCGTCCAAAAACAACGCTTTTTTACACTCCGGTCTCCCTTTCTCATGGAAACAATGACTTACATCAATTCTTTTACATAATTCTTGTTTCTCATGACATTTCTAACATTGCCCACAATTATCAACTTTCTAAGTCTTTCTGAGCAGGAGAAATCGCAAAACATAGTCATTTCTTCATTGCCGTCCAAAAACAACGCTTTTTTACACTCCTGTCTCCCTTTCTCTTGGAAACAATGACTTACATCAATTCTTTTACATAATTCTTGTTTCTCATGACATTTCTAACATTGCCCACAATTATCAACTTTCTAAGTCTTTCTGAGCAGGAGAAATCGCAAAACATAGTCATTTCTTCATTGCCGTCCAAAAACAACGCTTTTTTACACTCCGGTCTCCCTTTCTCTTGAAAACAATGACTTACATCAATTCTTTTACATAATTCTTGTTTCTCATGACATTTCTAACATTGCCCACAATTATCAACTTTCTAAGTCTTTCTGAGCAAGAGAAATCGCAAAACAGTCATTTCTTCATTGCCGTCCAAAAACAACGCTTTTTTACACTCCGGTCTCCCTTTCTCTTGGAAACAATGACTTACATCAATTCTTTTACATAATTCTTGTTTCTCATGACATTTCTAACATTGCCCACAATTATCAACTTTCTAAGTCTTTCTGAGCAGGAGAAATCGCAAAACATAGTCATTTCTTCATTGCCGTCCAAAAACAACGCTTTTTTACACTCCGGTCTCCCTTTCTCTTGGAAACAATGACTTACATCAATTCTTTTACATAATTCTTGTTTGTCATGACATTTCTAACATTGCCCACAATTATCAACTTTCTAAGTCTTTCTGAGCAGGAGAAATCGCAAAACATAGTCATTTCTTCATTGCCGTCCAAAAACAAGACTTTTTTACACTCCGGTCTCCCTTTCTCTTGGAAACAATGACTTACATCAATTCTTTTACATAATTCTTGTTTCTCATGACATTTCTAACATTGCCCACAATTATCAACTTTCTAAGTCTTTCTGAGCAAGAGAAATCGCAAAACAGTCATTTCTTCATTGCCGTCCAAAAACAACGCTTTTTTACACTCCGGTCTCCCTTTCTCTTGGAAACAATGACTTACATCAATTCTTTTACATAATTCTTGTTTCTCATGACATTTCTACCATTGCCCACAATTATCAACTTTCTAAGTCTTTCTGAGCAGGAGAAATCGCAAAACATAGTCATTTCTTCATTGCCGTCCAAAAACAACGCTTTTTTACACTCCTGTCTCCCTTTCTCTTGGAAACAATGACTTACATCAATTCTTTTACATAATTCTTGTTTCTCATGACATTTCTAACATTGCCCACAATTATCAACTTTCTAAGTCTTTCTGAGCAAGAGAAATCAAAAAAACAGTCATTTCTTCATTGCCGTCCAAAAACAACGCTTTTTTACACTCCGGTCTCCCTTTCTCTTGGAAACAATGACTTACATCAATTCTTTTACATAATTCTTGTTTCTCATGACATTTCTAACATTGCCCACAATTATCAACTTTCTAAGTCTTTCTGAGCAGGAGAAATCGCAAAACATAGTCATTTCTTCATTGCCGTCCAAAAACAAGACTTTTTTACACTCCGGTCTCCCTTTCTCTTGGAAACAATGACTTACATCAATTCTTTTACATAATTCTTGTTTCTCATGACATTTCTAACATTGCCCACAATTATCAACTTTCTAAGTCTTTCTGAGCAAGAGAAATCGCAAAACAGTCATTTCTTCATTGCCGTCCAAAAACAACGCTTTTTTACACTCCGGTCTCCCTTTCTCTTGGAAACAATGACTTACATCAATTCTTTTACATAATTCTTGTTTCTCATGACATTTCTACCATTGCCCACAATTATCAACTTTCTAAGTCTTTCTGAGCAGGAGAAATCGCAAAACATAGTCATTTCTTCATTGCCGTCCAAAAACAACGCTTTTTTACACTCCTGTCTCCCTTTCTCTTGGAAACAATGACTTACATCAATTCTTTTACATAATTCTTGTTTCTCATGACATTTCTAACATTGCCCACAATTATCAACTTTCTAAGTCTTTCTGAGCAAGAGAAATCAAAAAAACAGTCATTTCTTCATTGCCGTCCAAAAACAACGCTTTTTTACACTCCGGTCTCCCTTTCTCTTGGAAACAATGACTTACATCAATTCTTTTACATAATTCTTGTTTCTCATGACATTTCTAACATTGCCCACAATTATCAACTTTCTAAGTCTTTCTGAGCAGGAGAAATCGCAAAACATAGTCATTTCTTCATTGCCGTCCAAAAAAAACGCTTTTTTACACTCCTGTCTCCCTTTCTTTTGGAAACAATGACTTACATCAATTCTTTTACATAATTCTTGTTTCTCATGACATTTCTAACATTGCCCACAATTATCAACTTTCTAAGTCTTTCTGAGCAGGAGAAATCGCAAAACATAGTCATTTCTTCATTGCCGTCCAAAAACAACGCTTTTTTGCATTCCTGTCTCACTTTCTCTTAGAAACAATGATTTATATCAATTCTTTTACATAATTCTTGTTTCTCATGACATTTCTACCATTGCCCACAATTATCAACTTTCTAAGTCTTTCTGAGCAGGAGAAATCCCAAAACATAGTCATTTCTTCATTGCCGTACAAAAACAACGCTTTTTGCATTCCTGTCTCACTTTCTCTTAGAAACAATGATTTACATCAATCCTTTTACATAATTCTTGTTTCTCATGACATTTCTAACATTGCCCACAATTATCAACTTTCTAAGTCTTTCTGAGCAGGAGAAATCGCAAAACATAGTCATTTCTTCATTGCCGTCCAAAAACAACGCTTTTTTACACTCCTGTCTCCCTTTCTCTTGGAAACAATGACTTACATCAATTCTTTTACATAATTCTTGTTTCTCATGACATTTCTAACATTGCCCACAATTATCAACTTTCTAAGTCTTTCTGAGCAGGAGAAATCGCAAAACATAGTCATTTCTTCATTGCCGTCCAAAAACAACGCTTTTTTACACTCCGGTCTCCCTTTCTCTTGGAAACAATGACTTACATCAATTCTTTTACATAATTCTTGTTTCTCATGACATTTCTAACATTGCCCACAATTATCAACTTTCTAAGTCTTTCTGAGCAGGAGAAATCGCAAAACAGTCATTTCTTCATTGCCGTCCAAAAACAACGCTTTTTTACACTCCGGTCTCCCTTTCTCATGGAAACAATGACTTACATCAATTCTTTTACATAATTCTTGTTTCTCATGACATTTCTAACATTGCCCACAATTATCAACTTTCTAAGTCTTTCTGAGCAGGAGAAATCGCAAAACATAGTCATTTCTTCATTGCCGTCCAAAAACAACGCTTTTTTACACTCCTGTCTCCCTTTCTCTTGGAAACAATGACTTACATCAATTCTTTTACATAATTCTTGTTTCTCATGACATTTCTAACATTGCCCACAATTATCAACTTTCTAAGTCTTTCTGAGCAGGAGAAATCGCAAAACATAGTCATTTCTTCATTGCCGTCCAAAAACAACGCTTTTTTACACTCCGGTCTCCCTTTCTCTTGAAAACAATGACTTACATCAATTCTTTTACATAATTCTTGTTTCTCATGACATTTCTAACATTGCCCACAATTATCAACTTTCTAAGTCTTTCTGAGCAAGAGAAATCGCAAAACAGTCATTTCTTCATTGCCCGTCCAAAAACAACGCTTTTTTACACTCCGGTCTCCCTTTCTCTTGGAAACAATGACTTACATCAATTCTTTTACATAATTCTTGTTTCTCATGACATTTCTAACATTGCCCACAATTATCAACTTTCTAAGTCTTTCTGAGCAGGAGAAATCGCAAAACATAGTCATTTCTTCATTGCCGTCCAAAAACAACGCTTTTTTACACTCCGGTCTCCCTTTCTCTTGGAAACAATGACTTACATCAATTCTTTTACATAATTCTTGTTTGTCATGACATTTCTAACATTGCCCACAATTATCAACTTTCTAAGTCTTTCTGAGCAGGAGAAATCGCAAAACATAGTCATTTCTTCATTGCCGTCCAAAAACAAGACTTTTTTACACTCCGGTCTCCCTTTCTCTTGGAAACAATGACTTACATCAATTCTTTTACATAATTCTTGTTTCTCATGACATTTCTAACATTGCCCACAATTATCAACTTTCTAAGTCTTTCTGAGCAAGAGAAATCGCAAAACAGTCATTTCTTCATTGCCGTCCAAAAACAACGCTTTTTTACACTCCGGTCTCCCTTTCTCTTGGAAACAATGACTTACATCAATTCTTTTACATAATTCTTGTTTCTCATGACATTTCTACCATTGCCCACAATTATCAACTTTCTAAGTCTTTCTGAGCAGGAGAAATCGCAAAACATAGTCATTTCTTCATTGCCGTCCAAAAACAACGCTTTTTTACACTCCTGTCTCCCTTTCTCTTGGAAACAATGACTTACATCAATTCTTTTACATAATTCTTGTTTCTCATGACATTTCTAACATTGCCCACAATTATCAACTTTCTAAGTCTTTCTGAGCAAGAGAAATCAAAAAAACAGTCATTTCTTCATTGCCGTCCAAAAACAACGCTTTTTTACACTCCGGTCTCCCTTTCTCTTGGAAACAATGACTTACATCAATTCTTTTACATAATTCTTGTTTCTCATGACATTTCTAACATTGCCCACAATTATCAACTTTCTAAGTCTTTCTGAGCAGGAGAAATCGCAAAACATAGTCATTTCTTCATTGCCGTCCAAAAAAAACGCTTTTTTACACTCCTGTCTCCCTTTCTTTTGGAAACAATGACTTACATCAATTCTTTTACATAATTCTTGTTTCTCATGACATTTCTAACATTGCCCACAATTATCAACTTTCTAAGTCTTTCTGAGCAGGAGAAATCGCAAAACATAGTCATTTCTTCATTGCCGTCCAAAAACAACGCTTTTTTGCATTCCTGTCTCACTTTCTCTTAGAAACAATGATTTATATCAATTCTTTTACATAATTCTTGTTTCTCATGACATTTCTACCATTGCCCACAATTATCAACTTTCTAAGTCTTTCTGAGCAGGAGAAATCCCAAAACATAGTCATTTCTTCATTGCCGTACAAAAACAACGCTTTTTGCATTCCTGTCTCACTTTCTCTTAGAAACAATGATTTACATCAATCCTTTTACATAATTCTTGTTTCTCATGACATTTCTAACATTGCCCACAATTATCAACTTTCTAAGTCTTTCTGAGCAGGAGAAATCGCAAAACATAGTCATTTCTTCATTGCCGTCCAAAAACAACGCTTTTTTACACTCCTGTCTCCCTTTCTCTTGGAAACAATGACTTACATCAATTCTTTTACATAATTCTTGTTTCTCATGACATTTCTAACATTGCCCACAATTATCAACTTTCTAAGTCTTTCTGAGCAGGAGAAATCGCAAAACATAGTCATTTCTTCATTGCCGTCCAAAAACAACGCTTTTTTACACTCCGGTCTCCCTTTCTCTTGGAAACAATGACTTACATCAATTCTTTTACATAATTCTTGTTTCTCATGACATTTCTAACATTGCCCACAATTATCAACTTTCTAAGTCTTTCTGAGCAGGAGAAATCGCAAAACAGTCATTTCTTCATTGCCGTCCAAAAACAACGCTTTTTTACACTCCGGTCTCCCTTTCTCATGGAAACAATGACTTACATCAATTCTTTTACATAATTCTTGTTTCTCATGACATTTCTAACATTGCCCACAATTATCAACTTTCTAAGTCTTTCTGAGCAGGAGAAATCGCAAAACATAGTCATTTCTTCATTGCCGTCCAAAAACAACGCTTTTTTACACTCCTGTCTCCCTTTCTCTTGGAAACAATGACTTACATCAATTCTTTTACATAATTCTTGTTTCTCATGACATTTCTAACATTGCCCACAATTATCAACTTTCTAAGTCTTTCTGAGCAGGAGAAATCGCAAAACATAGTCATTTCTTCATTGCCGTCCAAAAACAACGCTTTTTTACACTCCGGTCTCCCTTTCTCTTGAAAACAATGACTTACATCAATTCTTTTACATAATTCTTGTTTCTCATGACATTTCTAACATTGCCCACAATTATCAACTTTCTAAGTCTTTCTGAGCAAGAGAAATCGCAAAACAGTCATTTCTTCATTGCCGTCCAAAAACAACGCTTTTTTACACTCCGGTCTCCCTTTCTCTTGGAAACAATGACTTACATCAATTCTTTTACATAATTCTTGTTTCTCATGACATTTCTAACATTGCCCACAATTATCAACTTTCTAAGTCTTTCTGAGCAGGAGAAATCGCAAAACATAGTCATTTCTTCATTGCCGTCCAAAAACAACGCTTTTTTACACTCCGGTCTCCCTTTCTCTTGGAAACAATGACTTACATCAATTCTTTTACATAATTCTTGTTTCTCATGACATTTCTAACATTGCCCACAATTATCAACTTTCTAAGTCTTTCTGAGAACGAGAAATCAAAAAACAGTCATTTCTTCATTGCCGTCCAAAAACAACGCTTTTTTACACTCCGGTCTCCCTTTCTCTTGGAAACAATGACTTACACCAATTCTTTTACATAATTCTTCTTTCTCATGACATTTCTAACATTGCCCACAATTATCAACTTTCTAAGTCTTTCTGAGCAGGAGAAATCGCAAAACATAGTCATTTCTTCATTGCCGTCCAAAAAAAACGCTTTTTTACACTCCTGTCTCCCTTTCTCTTGGAAACAATGACTTACATCAATTCTTTTACATAATTCTTGTTTCTCATGACATTTCTAACATTGCCCACAATTATCAACTTTCTAAGTCTTTCTGAGCAGGAGAAATCGCAAAACATAGTCATTTCTTCATTGCCGTCCAAAAACAACGCTTTTTTGCATTCCTGTCTCACTTTCTCTTAGAAACAATGATTTACATCAATCCTTTTACATAATTCTTGTTTCTCATGACATTTCTACCATTGCCCACAATTATCAACTTTCTAAGTCTTTCTGAGTAGGAGAAATCGCAAAACATAGTCATTTCTTCATTGCCGTACAAAAACAACGCTTTTTGCATTCCTGTCTCACTTTCTCTTAGAAACAATGATTTACATCAATCCTTTTACATAATTCTTGTTGCTCATGACATTTCTAACATTCCCCACAATTATCAACTTTCTAAGTCTTTCTAAACAGGAGAAATCGCAAAACATAGTCATTTCTTCATTGCCGTACAAAAACAACGCTTTTTTGCATTCCTGTCTCACTTTCTCTTAGAAACAATGATTTACATCAATCCTTTTACATAATTCTTGTTTCTCATGACATTTCTAACATTGCCCACAATTATCAACTTTCTAAGTCTTTCTGAGCAGGAGAAATCGCAAAACATAGTCATTTCTTCATTGCCGTCCAAAAACAACGCTTTTTTGCATTCCTGTCCCACTTTCTCTTAGAAACAATGATTTACATCAATCCTTTTACATAATTCTTGTTTCTCATGACATTTCTAACATTGCCCACAATTATCAACTTTCTAAGTCTTTCTGAGTAGGAGAAATCGCAAAACATAGTCATTTCTTCATTGCCGTCCAAAAACAACGCTTTTTTACACTCCTGTCTCCCTTTCTCTTGGAAACAATGACTTACATCAATTCTTTTACATAATTCTTGTTTCTCATGACATTTCTAACATTGCCCACAATTATCAACTTTCTAAGTCTTTCTGAGCAGGAGAAATCGCAAAACATAGTCATTTCTTCATTGCCGTCCAAAAACAACGCTTTTTTACACTCCGGTCTCCCTTTCTCTTGGAAACAATGACTTACATCAATTCTTTTACATAATTCTTGTTTCTCATGACATTTCTAACATTGCCCACAATTATCAACTTTCTAAGTCTTTCTGAGCAGGAGAAATCGCAAAACAGTCATTTCTTCATTGCCGTCCAAAAACAACGCTTTTTTACACTCCGGTCTCCCTTTCTCATGGAAACAATGACTTACATCAATTCTTTTACATAATTCTTGTTTCTCATGACATTTCTAACATTGCCCACAATTATCAACTTTCTAAGTCTTTCTGAGCAGGAGAAATCGCAAAACATAGTCATTTCTTCATTGCCGTCCAAAAACAACGCTTTTTTACACTCCTGTCTCCCTTTCTCTTGGAAACAATGACTTACATCAATTCTTTTACATAATTCTTGTTTCTCATGACATTTCTAACATTGCCCACAATTATCAACTTTCTAAGTCTTTCTGAGCAGGAGAAATCGCAAAACATAGTCATTTCTTCATTGCCGTCCAAAAACAACGCTTTTTTACACTCCGGTCTCCCTTTCTCTTGAAAACAATGACTTACATCAATTCTTTTACATAATTCTTGTTTCTCATGACATTTCTAACATTGCCCACAATTATCAACTTTCTAAGTCTTTCTGAGCAAGAGAAATCGCAAAACAGTCATTTCTTCATTGCCGTCCAAAAACAACGCTTTTTTACACTCCGGTCTCCCTTTCTCTTGGAAACAATGACTTACATCAATTCTTTTACATAATTCTTGTTTCTCATGACATTTCTAACATTGCCCACAATTATCAACTTTCTAAGTCTTTCTGAGCAGGAGAAATCGCAAAACATAGTCATTTCTTCATTGCCGTCCAAAAACAACGCTTTTTTACACTCCTGTCTCCCTTTCTCTTGGAAACAATGACTTACATCAATTCTTTTACATAATTCTTGTTTCTCATGACATTTCTAACATTGCCCACAATTATCAACTTTCTAAGTCTTTCTGAGCAGGAGAAATCGCAAAACATAGTCATTTCTTCATTGCCGTCCAAAAACAACGCTTTTTTACACTCCGGTCTCCCTTTCTCTTGGAAACAATGACTTACATCAATTCTTTTACATAATTCTTGTTTCTCATGACATTTCTAACATTGCCCACAATTATCAACTTTCTAAGTCTTTCTGAGCAGGAGAAATCGCAAAACAGTCATTTCTTCATTGCCGTCCAAAAACAACGCTTTTTTACACTCCGGTCTCCCTTTCTCTTAGAAACAATGATTTACATCAATCCTTTTACATAATTCTTGTTTCTCATGACATTTCTACCATTGCCCACAATTATCAACTTTCTAAGTCTTTCTGAGTAGGAGAAATCGCAAAACATAGTCATTTCTTCATTGCCGTACAAAAACAACGCTTTTTGCATTCCTGTCTCACTTTCTCTTAGAAACAATGATTTACATCAATCCTTTTACATAATTCTTGTTGCTCATGACATTTCTAACATTCCCCACAATTATCAACTTTCTAAGTCTTTCTAAACAGGAGAAATCGCAAAACATAGTCATTTCTTCATTGCCGTACAAAAACAACGCTTTTTTGCATTCCTGTCTCACTTTCTCTTAGAAACAATGATTTACATCAATCCTTTTACATAATTCTTGTTTCTCATGACATTTCTAACATTGCCCACAATTATCAACTTTCTAAGTCTTTCTGAGCAGGAGAAATCGCAAAACATAGTCATTTCTTCATTGCCGTCCAAAAACAACGCTTTTTTGCATTCCTGTCCCACTTTCTCTTAGAAACAATGATTTACATCAATCCTTTTACATAATTCTTGTTTCTCATGACATTTCTAACATTGCCCACAATTATCAACTTTCTAAGTCTTTCTGAGTAGGAGAAATCGCAAAACATAGTCATTTCTTCATTGCCGTACAAAAACAACGCTTTTTGCATTCCTGTCTCACTTTCTCTTAGAAACAATGATTTACATCAATCCTTTTACATAATTCTTGTTGCTCATGACATTTCTAACATTCCCCACAATTATCAACTTTCTAAGTCTTTCTAAACAGGAGAAATCGCAAAACATAGTCATTTCTTCATTGCCGTACAAAAACAACGCTTTTTTGCATTCCTGTCTCACTTTCTCTTAGAAACAATGATTTACATCAATCCTTTTACATAATTCTTGTTTCTCATGACATTTCTAACATTGCCCACAATTATCAACTTTCTAAGTCTTTCTGAGCAAGAGAAATCGCAAAACAGTCATTTCTTCATTGCCGTCCAAAAACAACGCTTTTTTACACTCCGGTCTCCCTTTCTCTTGAAAACAATGACTTACATCAATTCTTTTACATAATTCTTGTTTCTCATGACATTTCTAACATTGCCCACAATTATCAACTTTCTAAGTCTTTCTGAGCAGGAGAAATCGCAAAACATAGTCATTTCTTCATTGCCGTCCAAAAACAACGCTTTTTTACACTCCTGTCTCCCTTTCTCTTGGAAACAATGACTTACATCAATTCTTTTACATAATTCTTGTTTCTCATGACATTTCTAACATTGCCCACAATTATCAACTTTCTAAGTCTTTCTGAGCAGGAGAAATCGCAAAACATAGTCATTTCTTCATTGCCGTCCAAAAACAACGCTTTTTTACACTCCGGTCTCCCTTTCTCTTGGAAACAATGACTTACATCAATTCTTTTACATAATTCTTGTTTCTCATGACATTTCTAACATTGCCCACAATTATCAACTTTCTAAGTCTTTCTGAGCAAGAGAAATCGCAAAACAGTCATTTCTTCATTGCCGTCCAAAAACAACGCTTTTTTACACTCCGGTCTCCCTTTCTCTTGGAAACAATGACTTACATCAATTCTTTTACATAATTCTTGTTTCTCATGACATTTCTAACATTGCCCACAATTATCAACTTTCTAAGTCTTTCTGAGCAAGAGAAATTGCAAAACAGTCATTTCTTCATTGCCGTACAAAAACAACGCTTTTTTACACTCCGGTCTCCCTTTCTCTTGGAAACAATGACTTACATCAATTCTTTTACATAATTCTTGTTTCTCATGACATTTCTAACATTGCCCACAATTATCAACTTTCTAAGTCTTTCTGAGCAGGAGAAATCGCAAAACATAGTCATTTCTTCATTGCCGTCCAAAAACAACGCTTTTTTACACTCCTGTCTCCCTTTCTCTTGGAAACAATGACTTACATCAATTCTTTTACATAATTCTTGTTTCTCATGACATTTCTAACATTGCCCACAATTATCAACTTTCTAAGTCTTTCTGAGCAAGAGAAATCGCAAAACAGTCATTTCTTCATTGCCGTCCAAAAACAACGCTTTTTTACACTCCGGTCTCCCTTTCTCTTGGAAACAATGACTTACATCAATTCTTTTACATAATTCTTGTTTCTCATGACATTTCTAACATTGCCCACAATTATCAACTTTCTAAGTCTTTCTGAGCAAGAGAAATCGCAAAACAGTCATTTCTTCATTGCCGTCCAAAAACAACGCTTTTTTACACTCCGGTCTCCCTTTCTCTTGGAAACAATGACTTACATCAATTCTTTTACATAATTCTTGTTTCTCATGACATTTCTAACATTGCCCACAATTATCAACTTTCTAAGTCTTTCTGAGCAAGAGAAATTGCAAAACAGTCATTTCTTCATTGCCGTACAAAAACAACGCTTTTTTACACTCCGGTCTCCCTTTCTCTTGGAAACAATGACTTACATCAATTCTTTTACATAATTCTTGTTTCTCATGACATTTCTAACATTGCCCACAATTATCAACTTTCTAAGTCTTTCTGAGCAGGAGAAATCGCAAAACATAGTCATTTCTTCATTGCCGTCCAAAAACAACGCTTTTTTACACTCCTGTCTCCCTTTCTCTTGGAAACAATGACTTACATCAATTCTTTTACATAATTCTTGTTTCTCATGACATTTCTAACATTGCCCACAATTATCAACTTTCTAAGTCTTTCTGAGCAAGAGAAATCGCAAAACAGTCATTTCTTCATTGCCGTCCAAAAACAACGCTTTTTTACACTCCGGTCTCCCTTTCTCTTGGAAACAATGACTTACATCAATTCTTTTACATAATTCTTGTTTCTCATGACATTTCTAACATTGCCCACAATTATCAACTTTCTAAGTCTTTCTGAGCAAGAGAAATTGCAAAACAGTCATTTCTTCATTGCCGTCCAAAAACAACGCTTTTTTACACTCCGGTCTCCCTTTCTCTTGGAAACAATGACTTACATCAATTCTTTTACATAATTCTTGTTTCTCATGACATTTCTAACATTGCCCACAATTATCAACTTTCTAAGTCTTTCTGAGCAGGAGAAATCGCAAAACATAGTCATTTCTTCATTGCCGTCCAAAAACAACGCTTTTTTACACTCCTGTCTCCCTTTCTCTTGGAAACAATGACTTACATCAATTCTTTTACATAATTCTTGTTTCTCATGACATTTCTAACATTGCCCACAATTATCAACTTTCTAAGTCTTTCTGAGCAGGAGAAATCGCAAAACATAGTCATTTCTTCATTGCCGTCCAAAAACAACGCTTTTTTACACTCCGGTCTCCCTTTCTCTTGGAAACAATGACTTACATCAATTCTTTTACATAATTCTTGTTTCTCATGACATTTCTAACATTGCCCACAATTATCAACTTTCTAAGTCTTTCTGAGCAGGAGAAATCGCAAAACAGTCATTTCTTCATTGCCGTCCAAAAACAACGCTTTTTTACACTCCGGTCTCCCTTTCTCATGGAAACAATGACTTACATCAATTCTTTTACATAATTCTTTTTTCTCATGACATTTCTAACATTGCCCACAATTATCAACTTTCTAAGTCTTTCTGAGCAGGAGAAATCGCAAAACATAGTCATTTCTTCATTGCCGTCCAAAAACAACGCTTTTTTACACTCCTGTCTCCCTTTCTCTTGGAAACAATGACTTACATCAATTCTTTTACATAATTCTTGTTTCTCATGACATTTCTAACATTGCCCACAATTATCAACTTTCTAAGTCTTTCTGAGCAGGAGAAATCGCAAAACATAGTCATTTCTTCATTGCCGTCCAAAAACAACGCTTTTTTACACTCCGGTCTCCCTTTCTCTTGGAAACAATGACTTACATCAATTCTTTTACATAATTCTTGTTTCTCATGACATTTCTAACATTGCCCACAATTATCAACTTTCTAAGTCTTTCTGAGCAAGAGAAATCGCAAAACAGTCATTTCTTCATTGCCGTCCAAAAACAACGCTTTTTTACACTCCGGTCTCCCTTTCTCTTGGAAACAATGACTTACATCAATTCTTTTACATAATTCTTGTTTCTCATGACATTTCTAACATTGCCCACAATTATCAACTTTCTAAGTCTTTCTGAGCAGGAGAAATCGCAAAACATAGTCATTTCTTCATTGCCGTCCAAAAACAACGCTTTTTTACACTCCTGTCTCCCTTTCTCTTGGAAACAATGACTTACATCAATTCTTTTACATAATTCTTGTTTCTCATGACATTTCTAACATTGCCCACAATTATCAACTTTCTAAGTCTTTCTGAGCAGGAGAAATCGCAAAACATAGTCATTTCTTCATTGCCGTCCAAAAACAACGCTTTTTTACACTCCGGTCTCCCTTTCTCTTGGAAACAATGACTTACATCAATTCTTTTACATAATTCTTGTTTCTCATGACATTTCTAACATTGCCCACAATTATCAACTTTCTAAGTCTTTCTGAGCAGGAGAAATCGCAAAACAGTCATTTCTTCATTGCCGTCCAAAAACAACGCTTTTTTACACTCCGGTCTCCCTTTCTCTTGGAAACAATGACTTACATCAATTCTTTTACATAATTCTTGTTTCTCATGACATTTCTAACATTGCCCACAATTATCAACTTTCTAAGTCTTTCTGAGCAGGAGAAATCGCAAAACATAGTCATTTCTTCATTGCCGTCCAAAAACAACGCTTTTTTGCATTCCTGTCTCACTTTCTCTTAGAAACCGTGATTTACATCAATCCTTTTACATAATTCTTGTTTCTCATGACATTTCTACCATTGCCCACAATTATCAACTTTCTAAGTCTTTCTGAGTAGGAGAAATCGCAAAACATAGTCATTTCTTCATTGCCGTACAAAAACAACGCTTTTTGCATTCCTGTCTCACTTTCTCTTAGAAACAATGATTTACATCAATCCTTTTACATAATTCTTGTTGCTCATGACATTTCTAACATTCCCCACAATTATCAACTTTCTAAGTCTTTCTAAACAGGAGAAATCGCAAAACATAGTCATTTCTTCATTGCCGTACAAAAACAACGCTTTTTTGCATTCCTGTCTCACTTTCTCTTAGAAACAATGATTTACATCAATCCTTTTACATAATTCTTGTTTCTCATGACATTTCTAACATTGCCCACAATTATCAACTTTCTAAGTCTTTCTGAGCAGGAGAAATCGCAAAACATAGTCATTTCTTCATTGCCGTCCAAAAACAACGCTTTTTTGCATTCCTGTCCCACTTTCTCTTAGAAACAATGATTTACATCAATCCTTTTACATAATTCTTGTTTCTCATGACATTTCTAACATTGCCCACAATTATCAACTTTCTAAGTCTTTCTGAGTAGGAGAAATCGCAAAACATAGTCATTTCTTCATTGCCGTACAAAAACAACGCTTTTTGCATTCCTGTCTCACTTTCTCTTAGAAACAATGATTTACATCAATCCTTTTACATAATTCTTGTTGCTCATGACATTTCTAACATTCCCCACAATTATCAACTTTCTAAGTCTTTCTAAACAGGAGAAATCGCAAAACATAGTCATTTCTTCATTGCCGTACAAAAACAACGCTTTTTTGCATTCCTGTCTCACTTTCTCTTAGAAACAATGATTTACATCAATCCTTTTACATAATTCTTGTTTCTCATGACATTTCTAACATTGCCCACAATTATCAACTTTCTAAGTCTTTCTGAGCAAGAGAAATCGCAAAACAGTCATTTCTTCATTGCCGTCCAAAAACAACGCTTTTTTACACTCCGGTCTCCCTTTCTCTTGAAAACAATGACTTACATCAATTCTTTTACATAATTCTTGTTTCTCATGACATTTCTAACATTGCCCACAATTATCAACTTTCTAAGTCTTTCTGAGCAGGAGAAATCGCAAAACATAGTCATTTCTTCATTGCCGTCCAAAAACAACGCTTTTTTACACTCCTGTCTCCCTTTCTCTTGGAAACAATGACTTACATCAATTCTTTTACATAATTCTTGTTTCTCATGACATTTCTAACATTGCCCACAATTATCAACTTTCTAAGTCTTTCTGAGCAGGAGAAATCGCAAAACATAGTCATTTCTTCATTGCCGTCCAAAAACAACGCTTTTTTACACTCCGGTCTCCCTTTCTCTTGGAAACAATGACTTACATCAATTCTTTTACATAATTCTTGTTTCTCATGACATTTCTAACATTGCCCACAATTATCAACTTTCTAAGTCTTTCTGAGCAAGAGAAATCGCAAAACAGTCATTTCTTCATTGCCGTCCAAAAACAACGCTTTTTTACACTCCGGTCTCCCTTTCTCTTGGAAACAATGACTTACATCAATTCTTTTACATAATTCTTGTTTCTCATGACATTTCTAACATTGCCCACAATTATCAACTTTCTAAGTCTTTCTGAGCAAGAGAAATTGCAAAACAGTCATTTCTTCATTGCCGTCCAAAAACAACGCTTTTTTACACTCCGGTCTCCCTTTCTCTTGGAAACAATGACTTACATCAATTCTTTTACATAATTCTTGTTTCTCATGACATTTCTAACATTGCCCACAATTATCAACTTTCTAAGTCTTTCTGAGCAGGAGAAATCGCAAAACATAGTCATTTCTTCATTGCCGTCCAAAAACAACGCTTTTTTACACTCCTGTCTCCCTTTCTCTTGGAAACAATGACTTACATCAATTCTTTTACATAATTCTTGTTTCTCATGACATTTCTAACATTGCCCACAATTATCAACTTTCTAAGTCTTTCTGAGCAGGAGAAATCGCAAAACATAGTCATTTCTTCATTGCCGTCCAAAAACAACGCTTTTTTACACTCCGGTCTCCCTTTCTCTTGGAAACAATGACTTACATCAATTCTTTTACATAATTCTTGTTTCTCATGACATTTCTAACATTGCCCACAATTATCAACTTTCTAAGTCTTTCTGAGCAGGAGAAATCGCAAAACAGTCATTTCTTCATTGCCGTCCAAAAACAACGCTTTTTTACACTCCGGTCTCCCTTTCTCTTGGAAACAATGACTTACATCAATTCTTTTACATAATTCTTGTTTCTCATGACATTTCTAACATTGCCCACAATTATCAACTTTCTAAGTCTTTCTGAGCAGGAGAAATCGCAAAACATAGTCATTTCTTCATTGCCGTCCAAAAACAACGCTTTTTTACACTCCTGTCTCCCTTTCTCTTGGAAACAATGACTTACATCAATTCTTTTACATAATTCTTGTTTCTCATGACATTTCTAACATTGCCCACAATTATCAACTTTCTAAGTCTTTCTGAGCAGGAGAAATCGCAAAACATAGTCATTTCTTCATTGCCGTCCAAAAACAACGCTTTTTTACACTCCGGTCTCCCTTTCTCTTGGAAACAATGACTTACATCAATTCTTTTACATAATTCTTGTTTCTCATGACATTTCTAACATTGCCCACAATTATCAACTTTCTAAGTCTTTCTGAGCAAGAGAAATCGCAAAACAGTCATTTCTTCATTGCCGTCCAAAAACAACGCTTTTTTACACTCCGGTCTCCCTTTCTCTTGGAAACAATGACTTACATCAATTCTTTTACATAATTCTTGTTTCTCATGACATTTCTAACATTGCCCACAATTATCAACTTTCTAAGTCTTTCTGAGCAGGAGAAATCGCAAAACATAGTCATTTCTTCATTGCCGTCCAAAAACAACGCTTTTTTACACTCCTGTCTCCCTTTCTCTTGGAAACAATGACTTACATCAATTCTTTTACATAATTCTTGTCTCTCATGACATTTCTAACATTGCCCACAATTATCAACTTTCTAAGTCTTTCTGAGCAGGAGAAATCGCAAAACATAGTCATTTCTTCATTGCCGTCCAAAAACAACGCTTTTTTACACTCCGGTCTCCCTTTCTCTTGGAAACAATGACTTACATCAATTCTTTTACATAATTCTTGTTTCTCATGACATTTCTAACATTGCCCACAATTATCAACTTTCTAAGTCTTTCTGAGCAGGAGAAATCGCAAAACAGTCATTTCTTCATTGCCGTCCAAAAACAACGCTTTTTTACACTCCGGTCTCCCTTTCTCTTGGAAACAATGACTTACATCAATTCTTTTACATAATTCTTGTTTCTCATGACATTTCTAACATTGCCCACAATTATCAACTTTCTAAGTCTTTCTGAGCAGGAGAAATCGCAAAACATAGTCATTTCTTCATTGCCGTCCAAAAACAATGCTTTTTTACACTCCTGTCTCCCTTTCTCTTGGAAACAATGACTTACATCAATTCTTTTACATAATTCTTGTTTGTCATGACATTTCTAACATTGCCCACAATTATCAACTTTCTAAGTCTTTCTGAGCAGGAGAAATCGCAAAACATAGTCATTTCTTCATTGCCGTCCAAAAACAAGACTTTTTTACACTCCGGTCTCCCTTTCTCTTGGAAACAATGACTTACATCAATTCTTTTACATAATTCTTGTTTCTCATGACATTTCTAACATTGCCCACAATTATCAACTTTCTAAGTCTTTCTGAGCAAGAGAAATCAAAAAACAGTCATTTCTTCATTGCCGTCCAAAAACAACGCTTTTTTACACTCCGGTCTCCCTTTCTCTTGGAAACAATGACTTACATCAATTCTTTTACATAATTCTTGTTTCTCATGACATTTCTAACATTGCCCACAATTATCAACTTTCTAAGTCTTTCTGAGCAGGAGAAATCGCAAAACATAGTAATTTCTTCATTGCCGTCCAAAAACAACGCTTTTTTACACTCCTGTCTCCCTTTCTCTTGGAAACAATGACTTACATCAATTCTTTTACATAATTCTTGTTTCTCATGACATTTCTAACATTGCCCACAATTATCAACTTTCTAAGTCTTTCTGAGCAGGAGAAATCGCAAAACATAGTCATTTCTTCATTGCCGTCCAAAAACAACGCTTTTTTACACTCCGGTCTCCCTTTCTCTTGGAAACAATGACTTACATCAATTCTTTTACATAATTCTTGTTTCTCATGACATTTCTAACATTGCCCACAATTATCAACTTTCTAAGTCTTTCTGAGCAAGAGAAATCAAAAAAACAGTCATTTCTTCATTGCCGTCCAAAAACAACGCTTTTTTACACTCCGGTCTCCCTTTCTCTTGGAAACAATGACTTACATCAATTCTTTTACATAATTCTTGTTTCTCATGACATTTCTAACATTGCCCACAATTATCAACTTTCTAAGTCTTTCTGAGCAGGAGAAATCGCAAAACATAGTCATTTCTTCATTGCCGTCCAAAAAAAACGCTTTTTTACACTCCTGTCTCCCTTTCTCTTGGAAACAATGACTTACATCAATTCTTTTACATAATTCTTGTTTCTCATGACATTTCTAACATTGCCCACAATTATCAACTTTCTAAGTCTTTCTGAGCAGGAGAAATCGCAAAACATAGTCATTTCTTCATTGCCGTCCAAAAACAACGCTTTTTTGCATTCCTGTCTCACTTTCTCTTAGAAACAATGATTTATATCAATTCTTTTACATAATTCTTGTTTCTCATGACATTTCTACCATTGCCCACAATTATCAACTTTCTAAGTCTTTCTGAGCAGGAGAAATCCCAAAACATAGTCATTTCTTCATTGCCGTACAAAAACAACGCTTTTTGCATTCCTGTCTCACTTTCTCTTAGAAACAATGATTTAGATCAATCCTTTTACCTAATTCTTGTTTCTCATGACATTTCTAACATTGCCCACAATTATCAACTTTCTAAGTCTTTCTGAGCAGGAGAAATCGCAAAACATAGTCATTTCTTCATTGCCGTACAAAAACAACGCTTTTTTGCATTCCTGTCTCACTTTCTCTTAGAAACAATGATTTACATCAATCCTTTTACATAATTCTTGTTTCTCATGACATTTCTAACATTGCCCACAATTATCAACTTTCTAAGTCTTTCTGAGTAGGAGAAATCGCAAAACATAGTCATTTCTTCATTGCCGTACAAAAACAACGCTTTTTGCATTCCTGTCTCACTTTCTCTTAGAAACAATGATTTACATCAATCCTTTTACATAATTCTTGTTTCTCATGACATTTCTAACATTGCCCACAATTATCAACTTTCTAAGTCTTTCTGAGCAAGAGAAATCGCAAAACAGTCATTTCTTCATTGCCGTCCAAAAACAACGCTTTTTTACACTCCGGTCTCCCTTTCTCTTGGAAACAATGACTTACATCAATTCTTTTACATAATTCTTGTTTCTCATGACATTTCTAACATTGCCCACAATTATCAACTTTCTAAGTCTTTCTGAGCAGGAGAAATCGCAAAACATAGTCATTTCTTCATTGCCGTCCAAAAACAACGCTTTTTTACACTCCTGTCTCCCTTTCTCTTGGAAACAATGACTTACATCAATTCTTTTACATAATTCTTGTTTCTCATGACATTTCTAACATTGCCCACAATTATCAACTTTCTAAGTCTTTCTGAGCAGGAGAAATCGCAAAACATAGTCATTTCTTCATTGCCGTCCAAAAACAACGCTTTTTTACACTCCGGTCTCCCTTTCTCTTGGAAACAATGACTTACATCAATTCTTTTACATAATTCTTGTTTCTCATGACATTTCTAACATTGCCCACAATTATCAACTTTCTAAGTCTTTCTGAGCAGGAGAAATCGCAAAACAGTCATTTCTTCATTGCCGTCCAAAAACAACGCTTTTTTACACTCCGGTCTCCCTTTCTCTTGGAAACAATGACTTACATCAATTCTTTTACATAATTCTTGTTTCTCATGACATTTCTAACATTGCCCACAATTATCAACTTTCTAAGTCTTTCTGAGCAGGAGAAATCGCAAAACATAGTCATTTCTTCATTGCCGTCCAAAAACAACGCTTTTTTGCATTCCTGTCTCACTTTCTCTTAGAAACGGTGATTTACATCAATCCTTTTACATAATTCTTGTTTCTCATGACATTTCTACCATTGCCCACAATTATCAACTTTCTAAGTCTTTCTGAGTAGGAGAAATCGCAAAACATAGTCATTTCTTCATTGCCGTACAAAAACAACGCTTTTTGCATTCCTGTCTCACTTTCTCTTAGAAACAATGATTTACATCAATCCTTTTACATAATTCTTGTTGCTCATGACATTTCTAACATTCCCCACAATTATCAACTTTCTAAGTCTTTCTAAACAGGAGAAATCGCAAAACATAGTCATTTCTTCATTGCCGTACAAAAACAACGCTTTTTTGCATTCCTGTCTCACTTTCTCTTAGAAACAATGATTTACATCAATCCTTTTACATAATTCTTGTTTCTCATGACATTTCTAACATTGCCCACAATTATCAACTTTCTAAGTCTTTCTGAGCAGGAGAAATCGCAAAACATAGTCATTTCTTCATTGCCGTCCAAAAACAACGCTTTTTTGCATTCCTGTCCCACTTTCTCTTAGAAACAATGATTTACATCAATCCTTTTACATAATTCTTGTTTCTCATGACATTTCTAACATTGCCCACAATTATCAACTTTCTAAGTCTTTCTGAGTAGGAGAAATCGCAAAACATAGTCATTTCTTCATTGCCGTACAAAAACAACGCTTTTTGCATTCCTGTCTCACTTTCTCTTAGAAACAATGATTTACATCAATCCTTTTACATAATTCTTGTTGCTCATGACATTTCTAACATTCCCCACAATTATCAACTTTCTAAGTCTTTCTAAACAGGAGAAATCGCAAAACATAGTCATTTCTTCATTGCCGTACAAAAACAACGCTTTTTTGCATTCCTGTCTCACTTTCTCTTAGAAACAATGATTTACATCAATCCTTTTACATAATTCTTGTTTCTCATGACATTTCTAACATTGCCCACAATTATCAACTTTCTAAGTCTTTCTGAGCAAGAGAAATCGCAAAACAGTCATTTCTTCATTGCCGTCCAAAAACAACGCTTTTTTACACTCCGGTCTCCCTTTCTCTTGAAAACAATGACTTACATCAATTCTTTTACATAATTCTTGTTTCTCATGACATTTCTAACATTGCCCACAATTATCAACTTTCTAAGTCTTTCTGAGCAGGAGAAATCGCAAAACATAGTCATTTCTTCATTGCCGTCCAAAAACAACGCTTTTTTACACTCCTGTCTCCCTTTCTCTTGGAAACAATGACTTACATCAATTCTTTTACATAATTCTTGTTTCTCATGACATTTCTAACATTGCCCACAATTATCAACTTTCTAAGTCTTTCTGAGCAGGAGAAATCGCAAAACATAGTCATTTCTTCATTGCCGTCCAAAAACAACGCTTTTTTACACTCCGGTCTCCCTTTCTCTTGGAAACAATGACTTACATCAATTCTTTTACATAATTCTTGTTTCTCATGACATTTCTAACATTGCCCACAATTATCAACTTTCTAAGTCTTTCTGAGCAAGAGAAATCGCAAAACAGTCATTTCTTCATTGCCGTCCAAAAACAACGCTTTTTTACACTCCGGTCTCCCTTTCTCTTGGAAACAATGACTTACATCAATTCTTTTACATAATTCTTGTTTCTCATGACATTTCTAACATTGCCCACAATTATCAACTTTCTAAGTTCTTTCTGAGCAAGAGAAATTGCAAAACAGTCATTTCTTCATTGCCGTCCAAAAACAACGCTTTTTTACACTCCGGTCTCCCTTTCTCTTGGAAACAATGACTTACATCAATTCTTTTACATAATTCTTGTTTCTCATGACATTTCTAACATTGCCCACAATTATCAACTTTCTAAGTCTTTCTGAGCAGGAGAAATCGCAAACATAGTCATTTCTTCATTGCCGTCCAAAAACAACGCTTTTTTACACTCCTGTCTCCCTTTCTCTTGGAAACAATGACTTACATCAATTCTTTTACATAATTCTTGTTTCTCATGACATTTCTAACATTGCCCACAATTATCAACTTTCTAAGTCTTTCTGAGCAGGAGAAATCGCAAAACATAGTCATTTCTTCATTGCCGTCCAAAAACAACGCTTTTTTACACTCCGGTCTCCCTTTCTCTTGGAAACAATGACTTACATCAATTCTTTTACATAATTCTTGTTTCTCATGACATTTCTAACATTGCCCACAATTATCAACTTTCTAAGTCTTTCTGAGCAGGAGAAATCGCAAAACAGTCATTTCTTCATTGCCGTCCAAAAACAACGCTTTTTTACACTCCGGTCTCCCTTTCTCTTGGAAACAATGACTTACATCAATTCTTTTACATAATTCTTGTTTCTCATGACATTTCTAACATTGCCCACAATTATCAACTTTCTAAGTCTTTCTGAGCAGGAGAAATCGCAAAACATAGTCATTTCTTCATTGCCGTCCAAAAACAACGCTTTTTTACACTCCTGTCTCCCTTTCTCTTGGAAACAATGACTTACATCAATTCTTTTACATAATTCTTGTTTCTCATGACATTTCTAACATTGCCCACAATTATCAACTTTCTAAGTCTTTCTGAGCAGGAGAAATCGCAAAACATAGTCATTTCTTCATTGCCGTCCAAAAACAACGCTTTTTTACACTCCGGTCTCCCTTTCTCTTGGAAACAATGACTTACATCAATTCTTTTACATAATTCTTGTTTCTCATGACATTTCTAACATTGCCCACAATTATCAACTTTCTAAGTCTTTCTGAGCAAGAGAAATCGCAAAACAGTCATTTCTTCATTGCCGTCCAAAAACAACGCTTTTTTACACTCCGGTCTCCCTTTCTCTTGGAAACAATGACTTACATCAATTCTTTTACATAATTCTTGTTTCTCATGACATTTCTAACATTGCCCACAATTATCAACTTTCTAAGTCTTTCTGAGCAGGAGAAATCGCAAAACATAGTCATTTCTTCATTGCCGTCCAAAAACAACGCTTTTTTACACTCCTGTCTCCCTTTCTCTTGGAAACAATGACTTACATCAATTCTTTTACATAATTCTTGTCTCTCATGACATTTCTAACATTGCCCACAATTATCAACTTTCTAAGTCTTTCTGAGCAGGAGAAATCGCAAAACATAGTCATTTCTTCATTGCCGTCCAAAAACAACGCTTTTTTACACTCCGGTCTCCCTTTCTCTTGGAAACAATGACTTACATCAATTCTTTTACATAATTCTTGTTTCTCATGACATTTCTAACATTGCCCACAATTATCAACTTTCTAAGTCTTTCTGAGCAGGAGAAATCGCAAAACAGTCATTTCTTCATTGCCGTCCAAAAACAACGCTTTTTTACACTCCGGTCTCCCTTTCTCTTGGAAACAATGACTTACATCAATTCTTTTACATAATTCTTGTTTCTCATGACATTTCTAACATTGCCCACAATTATCAACTTTCTAAGTCTTTCTGAGCAGGAGAAATCGCAAAACATAGTCATTTCTTCATTGCCGTCCAAAAACAATGCTTTTTTACACTCCTGTCTCCCTTTCTCTTGGAAACAATGACTTACATCAATTCTTTTACATAATTCTTGTTTGTCATGACATTTCTAACATTGCCCACAATTATCAACTTTCTAAGTCTTTCTGAGCAGGAGAAATCGCAAAACATAGTCATTTCTTCATTGCCGTCCAAAAACAAGACTTTTTTACACTCCGGTCTCCCTTTCTCTTGGAAACAATGACTTACATCAATTCTTTTACATAATTCTTGTTTCTCATGACATTTCTAACATTGCCCACAATTATCAACTTTCTAAGTCTTTCTGAGCAAGAGAAATCAAAAAACAGTCATTTCTTCATTGCCGTCCAAAAACAACGCTTTTTTACACTCCGGTCTCCCTTTCTCTTGGAAACAATGACTTACATCAATTCTTTTACATAATTCTTGTTTCTCATGACATTTCTAACATTGCCCACAATTATCAACTTTCTAAGTCTTTCTGAGCAGGAGAAATCGCAAAACATAGTAATTTCTTCATTGCCGTCCAAAAACAACGCTTTTTTACACTCCTGTCTCCCTTTCTCTTGGAAACAATGACTTACATCAATTCTTTTACATAATTCTTGTTTCTCATGACATTTCTAACATTGCCCACAATTATCAACTTTCTAAGTCTTTCTGAGCAGGAGAAATCGCAAAACATAGTCATTTCTTCATTGCCGTCCAAAAACAACGCTTTTTTACACTCCGGTCTCCCTTTCTCTTGGAAACAATGACTTACATCAATTCTTTTACATAATTCTTGTTTCTCATGACATTTCTAACATTGCCCACAATTATCAACTTTCTAAGTCTTTCTGAGCAAGAGAAATCAAAAAAACAGTCATTTCTTCATTGCCGTCCAAAAACAACGCTTTTTTACACTCCGGTCTCCCTTTCTCTTGGAAACAATGACTTACATCAATTCTTTTACATAATTCTTGTTTCTCATGACATTTCTAACATTGCCCACAATTATCAACTTTCTAAGTCTTTCTGAGCAGGAGAAATCGCAAAACATAGTCATTTCTTCATTGCCGTCCAAAAAAAACGCTTTTTTACACTCCTGTCTCCCTTTCTCTTGGAAACAATGACTTACATCAATTCTTTTACATAATTCTTGTTTCTCATGACATTTCTAACATTGCCCACAATTATCAACTTTCTAAGTCTTTCTGAGCAGGAGAAATCGCAAAACATAGTCATTTCTTCATTGCCGTCCAAAAACAACGCTTTTTTTGCATTCCTGTCTCACTTTCTCTTAGAAACAATGATTTATATCAATTCTTTTACATAATTCTTGTTTCTCATGACATTTCTACCATTGCCCACAATTATCAACTTTCTAAGTCTTTCTGAGCAGGAGAAATCCCAAAACATAGTCATTTCTTCATTGCCGTACAAAAACAACGCTTTTTGCATTCCTGTCTCACTTTCTCTTAGAAACAATGATTTAGATCAATCCTTTTACCTAATTCTTGTTTCTCATGACATTTCTAACATTGCCCACAATTATCAACTTTCTAAGTCTTTCTGAGCAGGAGAAATCGCAAAACATAGTCATTTCTTCATTGCCGTACAAAAACAACGCTTTTTTGCATTCCTGTCTCACTTTCTCTTAGAAACAATGATTTACATCAATCCTTTTACATAATTCTTGTTTCTCATGACATTTCTAACATTGCCCACAATTATCAACTTTCTAAGTCTTTCTGAGTAGGAGAAATCGCAAAACATAGTCATTTCTTCATTGCC
Source organism: Mixophyes fleayi (assembly GCF_038048845.1). Taxonomy (NCBI): domain Eukaryota; kingdom Metazoa; phylum Chordata; class Amphibia; order Anura; family Limnodynastidae; genus Mixophyes; species Mixophyes fleayi. Next base: position 18,947 of record NW_027446690.1, on the reverse strand, counting down.
GTACAAAAACAACGCTTTTTGCATTCCTGTCTCACTTTCTCTTAGAAACAATGATTTACATCAATCCTTTTACATAATTCTTGTTGCTCATGACATTTCTAACATTCCCCACAATTATCAACTTTCTAAGTCTTTCTAAACAGGAGAAATCGCAAAACATAGTCATTTCTTCATTGCCGTACAAAAACAATGCTTTTTTGCATTCCTGTCTCACTTTCTCTTAGAAACAATGATTTACATCAATCCTTTTACATAATTCTTGTTTCTCATGACATTTCTAACATTGCCCACAATTATCAACTTTCTAAGTCTTTCTGAGCAAGAGAAATCGCAAAACAGTCATTTCTTCATTGCCGTCCAAAAACAACGCTTTTTTACACTCCGGTCTCCCTTTCTCTTGAAAACAATGACTTACATCAATTCTTTTACATAATTCTTGTTTCTCATGACATTTCTAACATTCCCACAATTATCAACTTTCTAAGTCTTTCTGAGCAAGAGAAATCGCAAAACAGTCATTTCTTCATTGCCGTCCAAAAACAACGCTTTTTTACGCTCCGGTCTCCCTTTCTCTTGGAAACAATGACTTACATCAATTCTTTTACATAATTCTTGTTTCTCATGACATTTCTAACATTGCCCACAATTATCAACTTTCTAAGTCTTTCTGAGCAGGAGAAATCGCAAAACATAGTCATTTCTTCATTGCCGTCCAAAAACAACGCTTTTTTACACTCCTGTCTCCCTTTCTCTTGGAAACAATGACTTACATCAATTCTTTTACATAATTCTTGTTTCTCATGACATTTCTAACATTGCCCACAATTATCAACTTTCTAAGTCTTTCTGAGCAGGAGAAATCGCAAAACATAGTCATTTCTTCATTGCCGTCCAAAAACAACGCTTTTTTACACTCCGGTCTCCCTTTCTCTTGGAAACAATGACTTACATCAATTCTTTTACATAATTCTTGTTTCTCATGACATTTCTAACATTGCCCACAATTATCAACTTTCTAAGTCTTTCTGAGCAGGAGAAATCGCAAAACAGTCATTTCTTCATTGCCGTCCAAAAACAACGCTTTTTTGCATTCCTGTCTCACTTTCTCTTAGAAACAATGATTTATATCAATCCTTTTACATAATTCTTGTTTCTCATGACATTTCTACCATTGCCCACAATTATCAACTTTCTAAGTCTTTCTGAGCAGGAGAAATCCCAAAACATAGTCATTTCTTCATTGCCGTACAAAAACAACGCTTTTTGCATTCCTGTCTCACTTTCTCTTAGAAACAATGATTTACATCAATCCTTTTACATAATTCTTGTTTCTCATGACATTTCTAACATTGCCCACAATTATCAACTTTCTAAGTCTTTCTGAGCAGGAGAAATCGCAAAACATAGTCATTTCTTCATTGCCGTACAAAAACAACGCTTTTTTGCATTCCTGTCTCACTTTCTCTTAGAAACAATGATTTACATCAATCCTTTTACATAATTCTTGTTTCTCATGACATTTCTAACATTGCCCACAATTATCAACTTTCTAAGTCTTTCTGAGTAGGAGAAATCGCAAAACATAGTCATTTCTTCATTGCCGTACAAAAACAACGCTTTTGGCATTCCTGTCTCACTTTCTCTTAGAAACAATGATTTACATCAATCCTTTTACATAATTCTTGTTGCTCATGACATTTCTAACATTACCCACAATTATCAACTTTCTAAGTCTTTCTAAACAGGAGAAATCGCAAAACATAGTCATTTCTTCATTGCCGTACAAAAACAATGCTTTTTTGCATTCCTGTCTCACTTTCTCTTAGAAACAATGATTTACATCAATCCTTTTACATAATTCTTGTTTCTCATGACATTTCTAACATTGCCCACAATTATCAACTTTCTAAGTCTTTCTGAGCAAGAGAAATCGCAAAACAGTCATTTCTTCATTGCCGTCCAAAAACAACGCTTTTTTACACTCCGGTCTCCCTTTCTCTTGAAAACAATGACTTACATCAATTCTTTTACATAATTCTTGTTTCTCATGACATTTCTAACATTGCCCACAATTATCAACTTTCTAAGTCTTTCTGAGCAAGAGAAATCGCAAAACAGTCATTTCTTCATTGCCGTCCAAAAACAACGCTTTTTTACGCTCCGGTCTCCCTTTCTCCTGGAAACAATGACTTACATCAATTCTTTTACATAATTCTTGTTTCTCATGACATTTCTAACATTGCCCACAATTATCAACTTTCTAAGTCTTTCTGAGCAGGAGAAATCGCAAAACATAGTCATTTCTTCATTGCCGTCCAAAAACAACGCTTTTTTACACTCCTGTCTCCCTTTCTCTTGGAAACAATGACTTACATCAATTCTTTTACATAATTCTTGTTTCTCATGACATTTCTAACATTGCCCACAATTATCAACTTTCTAAGTCTTTCTGAGCAGGAGAAATCGCAAAACATAGTCATTTCTTCATTGCCGTCCAAAAACAACGCTTTTTTACACTCCGGTCTCCCTTTCTCTTGGAAACAATGACTTACATCAATTCTTTTACATAATTCTTGTTTCTCATGACATTTCTAACATTGCCCACAATTATCAACTTTCTAAGTCTTTCTGAGCAGGAGAAATCGCAAAACAGTCATTTCTTCATTGCCGTCCAAAAACAACGCTTTTTTACACTCCGGTCTCCCTTTCTCATGGAAACAATGACTTACATCAATTCTTTTACATAATTCTTGTTTCTCATGACATTTCTAACATTGCCCACAATTATCAACTTTCTAAGTCTTTCTGAGCAGGAGAAATCGCAAAACATAGTCATTTCTTCATTGCCGTCCAAAAAAAACGCTTTTTTACACTCCTGTCTCCCTTTCTCTTGGAAACAATGACTTACATCAATTCTTTTACATAATTCTTGTTTCTCATGACATTTCTAACATTGCCCACAATTATCAACTTTCTAAGTCTTTCTGAGCAGGAGAAATCGCAAAACATAGTCATTTCTTCATTGCCGTCCAAAAACAACGCTTTTTTACACTCCGGTCTCCCTTTCTCTTGAAAACAATGACTTACATCAATTCTTTTACATAATTCTTGTTTCTCATGACATTTCTAACATTGCCCACAATTATCAACTTTCTAAGTCTTTCTGAGCAAGAGAAATCGCAAAACAGTCATTTCTTCATTGCCGTCCAAAAACAACGCTTTTTTACACTCCGGTCTCCCTTTCTCTTGGAAACAATGACTTACATCAATTCTTTTACATAATTCTTGTTTCTCATGACATTTCTAACATTGCCCACAATTATCAACTTTCTAAGTCTTTCTGAGCAGGAGAAATCGCAAAACATAGTCATTTCTTCATTGCCGTCCAAAAACAACGCTTTTTTACACTCCTGTCTCCCTTTCTCTTGGAAACAATGACTTACATCAATTCTTTTACATAATTCTTGTTTCTCATGACATTTCTAACATTGCCCACAATTATCAACTTTCTAAGTCTTTCTGAGCAGGAGAAATCGCAAAACATAGTCATTTCTTCATTGCCGTCCAAAAACAACGCTTTTTTACACTCCGGTCTCCCTTTCTCTTGGAAACAATGACTTACATCAATTCTTTTACATAATTCTTGTTTCTCATGACATTTCTAACATTGCCCACAATTATCAACTTTCTAAGTCTTTCTGAGAACGAGAAATCAAAAAACAGTCATTTCTTCATTGCCGTCCAAAAACAACGCTTTTTTACACTCCGGTCTCCCTTTCTCTTGGAAACAATGACTTACATCAATTCTTTTACATAATTCTTCTTTCTCATGACATTTCTAACATTGCCCACAATTATCAACTTTCTAAGTCTTTCTGAGCAGGAGAAATCGCAAAACATAGTCATTTCTTCATTGCCGTCCAAAAAAAAACGCTTTTTTACACTCCTGTCTCCCTTTCTCTTGGAAACAATGACTTACATCAATTCTTTTACATAATTCTTGTTTCTCATGACATTTCTAACATTGCCCACAATTATCAACTTTCTAAGTCTTTCTGAGCAGGAGAAATCGCAAAACATAGTCATTTCTTCATTGCCGTCCAAAAACAACGCTTTTTTGCATTCCTGTCTCACTTTCTCTTAGAAACAATGATTTACATCAATCCTTTTACATAATTCTTGTTTCTCATGACATTTCTACCATTGCCCACAATTATCAACTTTCTAAGTCTTTCTGAGTAGGAGAAATCGCAAAACATAGTCATTTCTTCATTGCCGTACAAAAACAACGCTTTTTGCATTCCTGTCTCTCTTTCTCTTAGAAACAATGATTTACATCAATCCTTTTACATAATTCTTGTTGCTCATGACATTTCTAACATTCCCCACAATTATCAACTTTCTAAGTCTTTCTAAACAGGAGAAATCGCAAAACATAGTCATTTCTTCATTGCCGTACAAAAACAACGCTTTTTTGCATTCCTGTCTCACTTTCTCTTAGAAACAATGATTTACATCAATCCTTTTACATAATTCTTGTTTCTCATGACATTTCTAACATTGCCCACAATTATCAACTTTCTAAGTCTTTCTGAGCAGGAGAAATCGCAAAACATAGTCATTTCTTCATTGCCGTCCAAAAACAACGCTTTTTTGCATTCCTGTCTCACTTTCTCTTAGAAACAATGATTTACATCAATCCTTTTACATAATTCTTGTTTCTCATGACATTTCTAACATTGCCCACAATTATCAACTTTCTAAGTCTTTCTGAGTAGGAGAAATCGCAAAACATAGTCATTTCTTCATTGCCGTACAAAAACAACGCTTTTTGCATTCCTGTCTCACTTTCTCTTAGAAACAATGATTTACATCAATCCTTTTACATAATTCTTGTTGCTCATGACATTTCTAACATTCCCCACAATTATCAACTTTCTAAGTCTTTCTAAACAGGAGAAATCGCAAAACATAGTCATTTCTTCATTGCCGTACAAAAACAACGCTTTTTTGCATTCCTGTCTCACTTTCTCTTAGAAACAATGATTTACATCAATTCTTTTACATAATTCTTGTTTCTCATGACATTTCTAACATTGCCCACAATTATCAACTTTCTAAGTCTTTCTGAGCAGGAGAAATCGCAAAACAGTCATTTCTTCATTGCCGTCCAAAAACAACGCTTTTTTACACTCCGGTCTCCCTTTCTCATGGAAACAATGACTTACATCAATTCTTTTACATAATTCTTGTTTCTCATGACATTTCTAACATTGCCCACAATTATCAACTTTCTAAGTCTTTCTGAGCAGGAGAAATCGCAAAACATAGTCATTTCTTCATTGCCGTCCAAAAAAAACGCTTTTTTACACTCCTGTCTCCCTTTCTCTTGGAAACAATGACTTACATCAATTCTTTTACATAATTCTTGTTTCTCATGACATTTCTAACATTGCCCACAATTATCAACTTTCTAAGTCTTTCTGAGCAGGAGAAATCGCAAAACATAGTCATTTCTTCATTGCCGTCCAAAAACAACGCTTTTTTACACTCCGGTCTCCCTTTCTCTTGAAAACAATGACTTACATCAATTCTTTTACATAATTCTTGTTTCTCATGACATTTCTAACATTGCCCACAATTATCAACTTTCTAAGTCTTTCTGAGCAAGAGAAATCGCAAAACAGTCATTTCTTCATTGCCGTCCAAAAACAACGCTTTTTTACACTCCGGTCTCCCTTTCTCTTGGAAACAATGACTTACATCAATTCTTTTACATAATTCTTGTTTCTCATGACATTTCTAACATTGCCCACAATTATCAACTTTCTAAGTCTTTCTGAGCAGGAGAAATCGCAAAACATAGTCATTTCTTCATTGCCGTCCAAAAACAACGCTTTTTTACACTCCTGTCTCCCTTTCTCTTGGAAACAATGACTTACATCAATTCTTTTACATAATTCTTGTTTCTCATGACATTTCTAACATTGCCCACAATTATCAACTTTCTAAGTCTTTCTGAGCAGGAGAAATCGCAAAACATAGTCATTTCTTCATTGCCGTCCAAAAACAACGCTTTTTTACACTCCGGTCTCCCTTTCTCTTGGAAACAATGACTTACATCAATTCTTTTACATAATTCTTGTTTCTCATGACATTTCTAACATTGCCCACAATTATCAACTTTCTAAGTCTTTCTGAGAACGAGAAATCAAAAAACAGTCATTTCTTCATTGCCGTCCAAAAACAACGCTTTTTTACACTCCGGTCTCCCTTTCTCTTGGAAACAATGACTTACATCAATTCTTTTACATAATTCTTCTTTCTCATGACATTTCTAACATTGCCCACAATTATCAACTTTCTAAGTCTTTCTGAGCAGGAGAAATCGCAAAACATAGTCATTTCTTCATTGCCGTCCAAAAAAAAACGCTTTTTTACACTCCTGTCTCCCTTTCTCTTGGAAACAATGACTTACATCAATTCTTTTACATAATTCTTGTTTCTCATGACATTTCTAACATTGCCCACAATTATCAACTTTCTAAGTCTTTCTGAGCAGGAGAAATCGCAAAACATAGTCATTTCTTCATTGCCGTCCAAAAACAACGCTTTTTTGCATTCCTGTCTCACTTTCTCTTAGAAACAATGATTTACATCAATCCTTTTACATAATTCTTGTTTCTCATGACATTTCTACCATTGCCCACAATTATCAACTTTCTAAGTCTTTCTGAGTAGGAGAAATCGCAAAACATAGTCATTTCTTCATTGCCGTACAAAAACAACGCTTTTTGCATTCCTGTCTCTCTTTCTCTTAGAAACAATGATTTACATCAATCCTTTTACATAATTCTTGTTGCTCATGACATTTCTAACATTCCCCACAATTATCAACTTTCTAAGTCTTTCTAAACAGGAGAAATCGCAAAACATAGTCATTTCTTCATTGCCGTACAAAAACAACGCTTTTTTGCATTCCTGTCTCACTTTCTCTTAGAAACAATGATTTACATCAATCCTTTTACATAATTCTTGTTTCTCATGACATTTCTAACATTGCCCACAATTATCAACTTTCTAAGTCTTTCTGAGCAGGAGAAATCGCAAAACATAGTCATTTCTTCATTGCCGTCCAAAAACAACGCTTTTTTGCATTCCTGTCTCACTTTCTCTTAGAAACAATGATTTACATCAATCCTTTTACATAATTCTTGTTTCTCATGACATTTCTAACATTGCCCACAATTATCAACTTTCTAAGTCTTTCTGAGTAGGAGAAATCGCAAAACATAGTCATTTCTTCATTGCCGTACAAAAACAACGCTTTTTGCATTCCTGTCTCACTTTCTCTTAGAAACAATGATTTACATCAATCCTTTTACATAATTCTTGTTGCTCATGACATTTCTAACATTCCCCCACAATTATCAACTTTCTAAGTCTTTCTAAACAGGAGAAATCGCAAAACATAGTCATTTCTTCATTGCCGTACAAAAACAACGCTTTTTTGCATTCCTGTCTCACTTTCTCTTAGAAACAATGATTTACATCAATCCTTTTACATAATTCTTGTTTCTCATGACATTTCTAACATTGCCCACAATTATCAACTTTCTAAGTCTTTCTGAGCAAGAGAAATCGCAAAACAGTCATTTCTTCATTGCCGCCCAAAAACAACGCTTTTTTACACTCCGGTCTCCCTTTCTCTTGAAAACAATGACTTACATCAATTCTTTTACATAATTCTTGTTTCTCATGACATTTCTAACATTGCCCACAATTATCAACTTTCTAAGTCTTTCTGAGCAGGAGAAATCGCAAAACATAGTCATTTCTTCATTGCCGTCCAAAAACAACGCTTTTTTACACTCCTGTCTCCCTTTCTCTTGGAAACAATGACTTACATCAATTCTTTTACATAATTCTTGTTTCTCATGACATTTCTAACATTGCCCACAATTATCAACTTTCTAAGTCTTTCTGAGCAGGAGAAATCGCAAAACATAGTCATTTCTTCATTGCCGTCCAAAAACAACGCTTTTTTACACTCCGGTCTCCCTTTCTCTTGGAAACAATGACTTACATCAATTCTTTTACATAATTCTTGTTTCTCATGACATTTCTAACATTGCCCACAATTATCAACTTTCTAAGTCTTTCTGAGCAAGAGAAATCGCAAAACAGTCATTTCTTCATTGCCGTCCAAAAACAACGCTTTTTTACACTCCGGTCTCCCTTTCTCTTGGAAACAATGACTTACATCAATTCTTTTACATAATTCTTGTTTCTCATGACATTTCTAACATTGCCCACAATTATCAACTTTCTAAGTCTTTCTGAGCAAAAGAAATTGCAAAACAGTCATTTCTTCATTGCCGTCCAAAAACAACGCTTTTTTACACTCCGGTCTCCCTTTCTCTTGGAAACAATGACTTACATCAATTCTTTTACATAATTCTTGTTTCTCATGACATTTCTAACATTGCCCACAATTATCAACTTTCTAAGTCTTTCTGAGCAGGAGAAATCGCAAAACATAGTCATTTCTTCATTGCCGTCCAAAAACAACGCTTTTTTACACTCCTGTCTCCCTTTCTCTTGGAAACAATGACTTACATCAATTCTTTTACATAATTCTTGTTTCTCATGACATTTCTAACATTGCCCACAATTATCAACTTTCTAAGTCTTTCTGAGCAGGAGAAATCGCAAAACATAGTCATTTCTTCATTGCCGTCCAAAAACAACGCTTTTTTACACTCCGGTCTCCCTTTCTCTTGGAAACAATGACTTACATCAATTCTTTTACATAATTCTTGTTTCTCATGACATTTCTAACATTGCCCACAATTATCAACTTTCTAAGTCTTTCTGAGCAGGAGAAATCGCAAAACAGTCATTTCTTCATTGCCGTCCAAAAACAACGCTTTTTTACACTCCGGTCTCCCTTTCTCTTGGAAACAATGACTTACATCAATTCTTTTACATAATTCTTGTTTCTCATGACATTTCTAACATTGCCCACAATTATCAACTTTCTAAGTCTTTCTGAGCAGGAGAAATCGCAAAACATAGTCATTTCTTCATTGCCGTCCAAAAACAACGCTTTTTTACACTCCTGTCTCCCTTTCTCTTGGAAACAATGACTTACATCAATTCTTTTACATAATTCTTGTTTCTCATGACATTTCTAACATTGCCCACAATTATCAACTTTCTAAGTCTTTCTGAGCAGGAGAAATCGCAAAACATAGTCATTTCTTCATTGCCGTCCAAAAACAACGCTTTTTTACACTCCGGTCTCCCTTTCTCTTGGAAACAATGACTTACATCAATTCTTTTACATAATTCTTGTTTCTCATGACATTTCTAACATTGCCCACAATTATCAACTTTCTAAGTCTTTCTGAGCAAGAGAAATCGCAAAACAGTCATTTCTTCATTGCCGTCCAAAAACAACGCTTTTTTACACTCCGGTCTCCCTTTCTCTTGGAAACAATGACTTACATCAATTCTTTTACATAATTCTTGTTTCTCATGACATTTCTAACATTGCCCACAATTATCAACTTTCTAAGTCTTTCTGAGCAGGAGAAATCGCAAAACATAGTCATTTCTTCATTGCCGTCCAAAAACAACGCTTTTTTACACTCCTGTCTCCCTTTCTCTTGGAAACAATGACTTACATCAATTCTTTTACATAATTCTTGTTTCTCATGACATTTCTAACATTGCCCACAATTATCAACTTTCTAAGTCTTTCTGAGCAGGAGAAATCGCAAAACATAGTCATTTCTTCATTGCCGTACAAAAACAACGCTTTTTTGCATTCCTGTCTCACTTTCTCTTAGAAACAATGATTTACATCAATCCTTTTACATAATTCTTGTTTCTCATGACATTTCTAACATTGCCCACAATTATCAACTTTCTAAGTCTTTCTGAGCAGGAGAAATCGCAAAACATAGTCATTTCTTCATTGCCGTCCAAAAACAACGCTTTTTTGCATTCCTGTCTCACTTTCTCTTAGAAACAATGATTTACATCAATCCTTTTACATAATTCTTGTTTCTCATGACATTTCTAACATTGCCCACAATTATCAACTTTCTAAGTCTTTCTGAGTAGGAGAAATCGCAAAACATAGTCATTTCTTCATTGCCGTACAAAAACAACGCTTTTTGCATTCCTGTCTCACTTTCTCTTAGAACAATGATTTACATCAATCCTTTTACATAATTCTTGTTGCTCATGACATTTCTAACATTCCCCACAATTATCAACTTTCTAAGTCTTTCTAAACAGGAGAAATCGCAAAACATAGTCATTTCTTCATTGCCGTACAAAAACAACGCTTTTTTGCATTCCTGTCTCACTTTCTCTTAGAAACAATGATTTACATCAATCCTTTTACATAATTCTTGTTTCTCATGACATTTCTAACATTGCCCACAATTATCAACTTTCTAAGTCTTTCTGAGCAAGAGAAATCGCAAAACAGTCATTTCTTCATTGCCGCCCAAAAACAACGCTTTTTTACACTCCGGTCTCCCTTTCTCTTGAAAACAATGACTTACATCAATTCTTTTACATAATTCTTGTTTCTCATGACATTTCTAACATTGCCCACAATTATCAACTTTCTAAGTCTTTCTGAGCAGGAGAAATCGCAAAACATAGTCATTTCTTCATTGCCGTCCAAAAACAACGCTTTTTTACACTCCTGTCTCCCTTTCTCTTGGAAACAATGACTTACATCAATTCTTTTACATAATTCTTGTTTCTCATGACATTTCTAACATTGCCCACAATTATCAACTTTCTAAGTCTTTCTGAGCAGGAGAAATCGCAAAACATAGTCATTTCTTCATTGCCGTCCAAAAACAACGCTTTTTTACACTCCGGTCTCCCTTTCTCTTGGAAACAATGTCTTACATCAATTCTTTTACATAATTCTTGTTTCTCATGACATTTCTAACATTGCCCACAATTATCAACTTTCTAAGTCTTTCTGAGCAAGAGAAATCGCAAAACAGTCATTTCTTCATTGCCGTCCAAAAACAACGCTTTTTTACACTCCGGTCTCCCTTTCTCTTGGAAACAATGACTTACATCAATTCTTTTACATAATTCTTGTTTCTCATGACATTTCTAACATTGCCCACAATTATCAACTTTCTAAGTCTTTCTGAGCAAAAGAAATTGCAAAACAGTCATTTCTTCATTGCCGTCCAAAAACAACGCTTTTTTACACTCCGGTCTCCCTTTCTCTTGGAAACAATGACTTACATCAATTCTTTTACATAATTCTTGTTTCTCATGACATTTCTAACATTGCCCACAATTATCAACTTTCTAAGTCTTTCTGAGCAGGAGAAATCGCAAAACATAGTCATTTCTTCATTGCCGTCCAAAAACAACGCTTTTTTACACTCCTGTCTCCCTTTCTCTTGGAAACAATGACTTACATCAATTCTTTTACATAATTCTTGTTTCTCATGACATTTCTAACATTGCCCACAATTATCAACTTTCTAAGTCTTTCTGAGCAGGAGAAATCGCAAAACATAGTCATTTCTTCATTGCCGTCCAAAAACAACGCTTTTTTACACTCCGGTCTCCCTTTCTCTTGGAAACAATGACTTACATCAATTCTTTTACATAATTCTTGTTTCTCATGACATTTCTAACATTGCCCACAATTATCAACTTTCTAAGTCTTTCTGAGCAGGAGAAATCGCAAAACAGTCATTTCTTCATTGCCGTCCAAAAACAACGCTTTTTTACACTCCGGTCTCCCTTTCTCTTGGAAACAATGACTTACATCAATTCTTTTACATAATTCTTGTTTCTCATGACATTTCTAACATTGCCCACAATTATCAACTTTCTAAGTCTTTCTGAGCAGGAGAAATCGCAAAACATAGTCATTTCTTCATTGCCGTCCAAAAAAAACGCTTTTTTACACTCCTGTCTCCCTTTCTCTTGGAAACAATGACTTACATCAATTCTTTTACATAATTCTTGTTTCTCATGACATTTCTAACATTGCCCACAATTATCAACTTTCTAAGTCTTTCTGAGCAGGAGAAATCGCAAAACATAGTCATTTCTTCATTGCCGTCCAAAAACAACGCTTTTTTGCATTCCTGTCTCACTTTCTCTTAGAAACAATGATTTACATCAATCCTTTTACATAATTCTTGTTTCTCATGACATTTCTACCATTGCCCACAATTATCAACTTTCTAAGTCTTTCTGAGCAGGAGAAATCCCAAAACATAGTCATTTCTTCATTGCCGTACAAAAACAACGCTTTTTGCATTCCTGTCTCACTTTCTCTTAGAAACAATGATTTACATCAATCCTTTTACATAATTCTTGTTTCTCATGACATTTCTAACATTGCCCACAATTATCAACTTTCTAAGTCTTTCTGAGCAGGAGAAATCGCAAAACATAGTCATTTCTTCATTGCCGTACAAAAACAACGCTTTTTTGCATTCCTGTCTCACTTTCTCTTAGAAACAATGATTTACATCAATCCTTTTACATAATTCTTGTTTTTCATGACATTTCTAACATTGCCCACAATTATCAACTTTCTAAGTCTTTCTGAGTAGGAGAAATCGCAAAACATAGTCATTTCTTCATTGCCGTACAAAAACAACGCTTTTTGCATTCCTGTCTCACTTTCTCTTAGAAACAATGATTTACATCAATCCTTTTACATAATTCTTGTTGCTCATGACATTTCTAACATTCCCCACAATTATCAACTTTCTAAGTCTTTCTAAACAGGAGAAATCGCAAAACATAGTCATTTCTTCATTGCCGTCCAAAAACAACGCTTTTTTACACTCCGGTCTCCCTTTCTCTTGAAAACAATGACTTACATCAATTCTTTTACATAATTCTTGTTTCTCATGACATTTCTAACATTGCCCACAATTATCAACTTTCTAAGTCTTTCTGAGCAAGAGAAATCGCAAAACAGTCATTTCTTCATTGCCGTCCAAAAACAACGCTTTTTAACACTCCGGTCTCCCTTTCTCTTGGAAACAATGACTTACATCAATTCTTTTACATAATTCTTGTTTCTCATGACATTTCTAACATTGCCCACAATTATCAACTTTCTAAGTCTTTCTGAGCAGGAGAAATCGCAAAACATAGTCATTTCTTCATTGCCGTCCAAAAACAACGCTTTTTTACACTCCTGTCTCCCTTTCTCTTGGAAACAATGACTTACATCAATTCTTTTACATAATTCTTGTTTCTCATGACATTTCTAACATTGCCCACAATTATCAACTTTCTAAGTCTTTCTGAGCAGGAGAAATCGCAAAACATAGTCATTTCTTCATTGCCGTCCAAAAACAACGCTTTTTTACACTCCGGTCTCCCTTTCTCTTGGAAACAATGACTTACATCAATTCTTTTACATAATTCTTGTTTCTCATGACATTTCTAACATTGCCCACAATTATCAACTTTCTAAGTCTTTCTGAGCAGGAGAAATCGCAAAACATAGTCATTTCTTCATTGCCGTCCAAAAACAACGCTTTTTTACACTCCTGTCTCCCTTTCTCTTGGAAACAATGACTTACATCAATTCTTTTACATAATTCTTGTTTCTCATGACATTTCTAACATTGCCCACAATTATCAACTTTCTAAGTCTTTCTGAGCAGGAGAAATCGCAAAACATAGTCATTTATTCATTGCCGTCCAAAAACAACGCTTTTTTACACTCCGGTCTCCCTTTCTCTTGGAAACAATGACTTACATCAATTCTTTTACATAATTCTTGTTTCTCATGACATTTCTAACATTGCCCACAATTATCAACTTTCTAAGTCTTTCTGAGCAAGAGAAATCAAAAAACAGTCATTTCTTCATTGCCGTCCAAAAACAACACTTTTTTACACTCCGGTCTCCCTTTCTCTTGGAAACAATGACTTACATCAATTCTTTTACATAATTCTTGTTTCTCATGACATTTCTAACATTGCCCACAATTATCAACTTTCTAAGTCTTTCTGAGCAGGAGAAATCGCAAAACATAGTCATTTCTTCATTGCCGTCCAAAAAAAACGCTTTTTTACACTCCTGTCTCCCTTTCTCTTGGAAACAATGACTTACATCAATTCTTTTACATAATTCTTGTTTCTCATGACATTTCTAACATTGCCCACAATTATCAACTTTCTAAGTCTTTCTGAGCAGGAGAAATCGCAAAACATAGTCATTTCTTCATTGCCGTCCAAAAACAACGCTTTTTTGCATTCCTGTCTCACTTTCTCTTAGAAACAATGATTTACATCAATCCTTTTACATAATTCTTGTTTCTCATGACATTTCTACCATTGCCCACAATTATCAACTTTCTAAGTCTTTCTGAGCAGGAGAAATCGCAAAACATAGTCATTTCTTCATTGCCGTCCAAAAACAACGCTTTTTGCATTCCTGTCTCACTTTCTCTTAGAAACAATGATTTACATCAATCCTTTTACATAATTCTTGTTGCTCATGACATTTCTAACATTGCCCACAATTATCAACTTTCTAAGTCTTTCTGAGTAGGAGAAATCGCAAAACATAGTCATTTCTTCATTGCCGTACAAAAACAACGCTTTTTGCATTCCTGTCTCACTTTCTCTTAGAAACAATGATTTACATCAATCCTTTTACATAATTCTTGTTGCTCATGACATTTCTAACATTCCCCACAATTATCAACTTTCTAAGTCTTTCTAAACAGGAGAAATCGCAAAACATAGTCATTTCTTCATTGCCGTACAAAAACAACGCTTTTTTGCATTCCTGTCTCACTTTCTCTTAGAAACAATGATTTACATCAATCCTTTTACATAATTCTTGTTTCTCATGACATTTCTAACATTGCCCACAATTATCAACTTTCTAAGTCTTTCTGAGTAGGAGAAATCGCAAAACATAGTCATTTCTTCATTGCCGTACAAAAACAACGCTTTTTGCATTCCTGTCTCACTTTCTCTTAGAAACAATGATTTACATCAATCCTTTTACATAATTCTTGTTGCTCATGACATTTCTAACATTCCCCACAATTATCAACTTTCTAAGTCTTTCTAAACAGGAGAAATCGTAAAACATAGTCATTTCTTCATTGCCGTCCAAAAACAACGCTTTTTTACACTCCGGTCTCCCTTTCTCTTGAAAACAATGACTTACATCAATTCTTTTACATAATTCTTGTTTCTCATGACATTTCTAACATTGCCCACAATTATCAACTTTCTAAGTCTTTCTGAGCAAGAGAAATCGCAAAACAGTCATTTCTTCATTGCCGTCCAAAAACAACGCTTTTTTACACTCCGGTCTCCCTTTCTCTTGGAAACAATGACTTACATCAATTCTTTTACATAATTCTTGTTTCTCATGACATTTCTAACATTGCCCACAATTATCAACTTTCTAAGTCTTTCTGAGCAGGAGAAATCGCAAAACATAGTCATTTCTTCATTGCCGTCCAAAAACAACGCTTTTTTACACTCCTGTCTCCCTTTCTCTTGGAAACAATGACTTACATCAATTCTTTTACATAATTCTTGTTTCTCATGACATTTCTAACATTGCCCACAATTATCAACTTTCTAAGTCTTTCTGAGCAGGAGAAATCGCAAAACATAGTCATTTCTTCATTGCCGTCCAAAAACAACGCTTTTTTACACTCCGGTCTCCCTTTCTCTTGGAAACAATGACTTACATCAATTCTTTTACATAATTCTTGTTTCTCATGACATTTCTAACATTGCCCACAATTATCAACTTTCTAAGTCTTTCTGAGCAGGAGAAATCGCAAAACAGTAATTTCTTCATTGCCGTCCAAAAACAACGCTTTTTTACACTCCGGTCTCCCTTTCTCTTGGAAACAATGACTTACATCAATTCTTTTACATAATTCTTGTTTCTCATGACATTTCTAACATTGCCCACAATTATCAACTTTCTAAGTCTTTCTGAGCAGGAGAAATCGCAAAACATAGTCATTTCTTCATTGCCGTCCAAAAACAACGCTTTTTTACACTCCTGTCTCCCTTTCTCTTGGAAACAATGACTTACATCAATTCTTTTACATAATTCTTGTTTCTCATGACATTTCTAACATTGCCCACAATTATCAACTTTCTAAGTCTTTCTGAGCAGGAGAAATCGCAAAACATAGTCATTTCTTCATTGCCGTCCAAAAACAACGCTTTTTTGCATTCCTGTCTCACTTTCTCTTAGAAACAATGATTTACATCAATCCTTTTACATAATTCTTGTTTCTCATGACATTTCTACCATTGCCCACAATTATCAACTTTCTAAGTCTTTCTGAGCAGGAGAAATCCCAAAACATAGTCATTTCTTCATTGCCGTACAAAAACAACGCTTTTTGCATTCCTGTCTCACTTTCTCTTAGAAACAATGATTTACATCAATCCTTTTACATAATTCTTGTTTCTCATGACATTTCTACCATTGCCCACAATTATCAACTTTCTAAGTCTTTCTGAGCAGGAGAAATCCCAAAACATAGTCATTTCTTCATTGCCGTACAAAAACAACGCTTTTTGCATTCCTGTCTCACTTTCTCTTAGAAACAATGATTTACATCAATCCTTTTACATAATTCTTGTTTCTCATGACATTTCTAACATTGCCCACAATTATCAACTTTCTAAGTCTTTCTGAGCAGGAGAAATCGCAAAACATAGTCATTTCTTCATTGCCGTACAAAAACAACGCTTTTTTGCATTCCTGTCTCACTTTCTCTTAGAAACAATGATTTACATCAATCCTTTTACATAATTCTTGTTTCTCATGACATTTCTAACATTGCCCACAATTATCAACTTTCTAAGTCTTTCTGAGTAGGAGAAATCGCAAAACATAGTCATTTCTTCATTGCCGTACAAAAACAACGCTTTTTGCATTCCTGTCTCACTTTCTCTTAGAAACAATGATTTACATCAATCCTTTTACATAATTCTTGTTGCTCATGACATTTCTAACATTCCCCACAATTATCAACTTTCTAAGTCTTTCTAAACAGGAGAAATCGCAAAACATAGTCATTTCTTCATTGCCGTACAAAAACAACGCTTTTTTGCATTCCTGTCTCACTTTCTCTTAGAAACAATGATTTACATCAATCCTTTTACATAATTCTTGTTTCTCATGACATTTCTAACATTGCCCACAATTATCAACTTTCTAAGTCTTTCTGAGCAAGAGAAATCGCAAAACAGTCATTTCTTCATTGCCGTCCAAAAACAACGCTTTTTTACACTCCGGTCTCCCTTTCTCTTGAAAACAATGACTTACATCAATTCTTTTACATAATTCTTATTTCTCATGACATTTCTAACATTGCCCACAATTATCAACTTTCTAAGTCTTTCTGAGCAGGAGAAATCGCAAAACATAGTCATTTCTTCATTGCCGTCCAAAAACAACGCTTTTTTACACTCCTGTCTCCCTTTCTCTTGGAAACAATGACTTACATCAATTCTTTTACATAATTCTTGTTTCTCATGACATTTCTAACATTGCCCACAATTATCAACTTTCTAAGTCTTTCTGAGCAGGAGAAATCGCAAAACATAGTCATTTCTTCATTGCCGTCCAAAAACAACGCTTTTTTACACTCCGGTCTCCCTTTCTCTTGGAAACAATGACTTACATCAATTCTTTTACATAATTCTTGTTTCTCATGACATTTCTAACATTGCCCACAATTATCAACTTTCTAAGTCTTTCTGAGCAAGAGAAATCAAAAAACAGTCATTTCTTCATTGCCGTCCAAAAACAACGCTTTTTTACACTCCGGTCTCCCTTTCTCTTGGAAACAATGACTTACATCAATTCTTTTACATAATTCTTGTTTCTCATGACATTTCTAACATTGCCCACAATTATCAACTTTCTAAGTCTTTCTGAGCAGGAGAAATCGCAAAACATAGTCATTTCTTCATTGCCGTCCAAAAAAAACCGCTTTTTTACACTCCTGTCTCCCTTTCTCTTGGAAACAATGACTTACATCAATTCTTTTACATAATTCTTGTTTCTCATGACATTTCTAACATTGCCCACAATTATCAACTTTCTAAGTCTTTCTGAGCAGGAGAAATCGCAAAACATAGTCATTTCTTCATTGCCGTCCAAAAACAACGCTTTTTTGCATTCCTGTCTCACTTTCTCTTAGAAACAATGATTTACATCAATCCTTTTACATAATTCTTGTTTCTCATGACATTTCTACCATTGCCCACAATTATCAACTTTCTAAGTCTTTCTGAGCAGGAGAAATCCCAAAACATAGTCATTTCTTCATTGCCGTACAAAAACAACGCTTTTTGCATTCCTGTCTCACTGTCTCTTAGAAACAATGATTTACATCAATCCTTTTACATAGTTCTTGTTTCTCATGACATTTCTAACATTGCCCACAATTATCAACTTTCTAAGTCTTTCTGAGCAGGAGAAATCGCAAAACATAGTCATTTCTTCATTGCCGTACAAAAACAACGCTTTTTTGCATTCCTGTCTCACTTTCTCTTAGAAACAATGATTTACATCAATCCTTTTACATAATTCTTGTTTCTCATGACATTTCTAACATTGCCCACAATTATCAACTTTCTAAGTCTTTCTGAGTAGGAGAAATCGCAAAACATAGTCATTTCTTCATTGCCGTACAAAAACAACGCTTTTTGCATTCCTGTCTCACTTTCTCTTAGAAACAATGATTTACATCAATCCTTTTACATAATTCTTGTTGCTCATGACATTTTTAACATTCCCCACAATTATCAACTTTCTAAGTCTTTCTAAACAGGAGAAATCGCAAAACATAGTCATTTCTTCATTGCCGTACAAAAACAACGCTTTTTTGCATTCCTGTCTCACTTTCA